>NC_056725.1:1418840861-1418922398 GCF_019279795.1 Protopterus annectens
GTGGAATTATTCGGATGGCTTTTACTTCTGCAGAGATTGTGCCTATTAACTGATATTGGTGGATTGTAATGACAGATGTCTGAGTGGCCTTTGATGGTTGAATTTTTTTCTGAAATAGGTAGTTTTGTCATTATTGGTTTATACATGTTTTTCATTGCTTACTGGAAGAATGTTCAAAACTCCAAATTTAAAACACATTCTAACAAGTGGTGCTACAACATAATTTAATATAATCAGGAAGGTGAATCAAAGAGCACATACATGTATGCATGGTCCTAAAATGTGTGCAAGAAGCCTATGGTGTGAAAATGGCCCAAAGGTAAACTTAATCCTTCACTGGCCAGATGCATTTTCTTTGAATGTGGGTTTTAATGCCATTCAATGGTTGTGAGTTTCAAGGGCAGAAAAGTTTAGCAAACGGTTATTAGTGTTTTTGCTGTTTTATTTTAAAATCTGTAATTACTGTAGAAGTAAATAAGAAATCAGTATGCATACTGACAGATTTGAACAGTGTTTATGGTAACTGGAAAGAAATAGCCAAATAGTAGAACACTAGAATGACTGGGGAGGAGGCTGCTGACAGGAATGGAAAAAATAAGGTGGAAGAGGGGAGTAAATGGGTAGGGTTATGAGAGGTGTGAGGGGTGCATCATTGGTCTGACCCTCCAAAACAGTCCCAGTTTCTCCTGTGGCTGCTGATGTTTCACTGCATTTTGCACCAAGAAGCACCGTGTGCTCAAGCATTTCCTTCTGAATGCATGGAGGTGATGACCTTTGTTATCCAGATATTGAACAAATTAATGGCAAAAGGGTTAAATCACCGACAATTCAGTTCATTGTTAGATGAAGTCGACAGCACATATTTGGATCTTCTGCTGCATAACAACGTCCAATGGGTGTCCAGGGGACAGGTGCTGAAACAGTTTGCTGCATGTCTGGAGCACATGAAAGGTTTCCTAGAAAGCAAGGGACTCACCTATCCCAGACTGGAACATCCAGATTGGCTGGAAAAGCTGCACTTCATGGTGGATATGACATTGCACCTCAACATGCTGAACAAAAGTCTGAAATGAAAAGGAATCATGGCCCTGCAGATGCTGGATGATGTTTTGGCGTTTGAGGGCAAGATGACAGTGTTTGCCAGAGATGTACAGAGAGGTACACTCTCTCACTTCCCCTCCTTGAAAGAGTTCAAAGAAGCACACAATACTTTGTGTGCAGTGGGGTTTACTAAATTTCTTAGTCTATTTCTAAGCAAATTTCACAATGTCATTAGTAAAGCTATATGAGTCTGTGGCACAATTGGTTCAATTTAATCTAAACATAGCTTTGTGATTGGTTTCTCTATATTACAGATGTATGAGGTTGAAATCTGTCACTTTGTTCAATGAGCCAGTTTACATTATGTTACAATACTGGACATTCTTTCACTATACCTATGTCCCATGTGAAAGGCCATTTGACATTAAATTAATAATGAAACTGCTGCAGGGAATTTAGTGCACCACAAAATATGGAAGATGCCCATAGCACTTTTTTACATGTTTGTATTTGCAAACATAGCTCATCATTAGTTTTTTGTAAGATGTCTCTTTCAGTAATCAAATCCTGTTTCTCTTGAGAAATTGCCTGTAGATGGATGTTATTTTCTTTCTTTTCATTTATCAGTGTTCCCTGTGTCAGCATCAAGCCATTGTTATTATTTGTCAGTGTGTCCCTTTCTCTGATCAGGTCCTGTTTTTCATTAACAACTATATTCAAAAGATTGTTCATGTCTTCATTCTCTTTTTGAAATGATTTTAATGCTAACAGCTCACTGTTTTGTGCAACAAATCACCCTTTTCTGCAAATGCTCTCTGTTTTTCACTGGCAGCTATCTCCAGCTGTCTTTCCATCTCTGCTCTCTCTCTCTTAAACGTTTCCACTCTTACTAGCAGTTTAGTGTTAGCGTGTTGCAAGCTGTCTCTTTCAGCAAGTATGTTCTGTTTTTCATGAACAAGGGTCTGCAGATGCGTTTTGATTTCTTCTTTTTCTTGTCTTGCTGCTTCCTGTTCCAGGAGTATGTCATAGTTATTAGTCTGCAACTTATTTCTTTCACAAATCAAGTTCTGCCTTTCTGCAATGATTGCAAAGATTTCTGCATTCTTCTCTTCTATTTATTTCTCAGATGATTTCAGGTTTAATAGCAAGTCACTGTTTTTGCACTGCAGATCTTTCTTTTCCACAGTTAGCATTTTTTATCCATCACAACTGCCTGCATCACTTTTTCCATCTCTACTTTTTCACTTTTAATCGTTTCCACTGTTAACACTAGTTCTCTGTTAATGCATTGCAAGTTATCTCTTTCTCTGATTGCATTTTGCTTTTCAAGAACAGTGGCCTGCAAATGTGTGTTCATTTCTTCCTTTTGTTTTGTTACTGTGTCCAGTGCTAGAAGCAGGTCACTGATATTGTTTTGCTGCTCGTTTGTTTCATTTTTCATGTTCTGTTTTTCTTCAGCAACTCCAAGCAGATTTCTGTCTGTGTCTTCACTGATCTTCTGAAATGCTTTAATTGCTAACAGTACTTCGCTGTTTTTGCACTGCAGATCATTCATTTCTAGAGGTGGTGGTTGTTCATCCAAAGCTGTCTGCAAATATCTTCTCATATCCATGTTATCTGTTTTAAATGTTTCCATTCTTAACAGTAATTCGGTGTTAGTGTCTTCCAAGTTATCAGTTTCAGTGTTCACACCTTGTTTTTCATCAACAGTTGTATGCAAACATTTGCTAATGTCTTCCATTTCTTTTACTAATGTTTCCAGGGACAGCAGCATGTCATTGTTATTGGTTTGTATGTCATTTGTGTCATTAATCAAGGTGTGTACTTCATTAGTTAATGTAAACTGATCTGTAGTTGTGTCTTCCTCATCTTTTGTGAGTGATTTCAGTGTTAGAAGAAGCTCACAATCATTGCTTTTCATGTCATCCTCTTCCACACTGTTTGTTTGCTTGTCACTGTTAAGTGTTTGGAGCTGTCTTTCAGGGTCTACATTCCTTTCTTTAAGTGTTTCTACTGTTAACAGTAATACACTGTTAGCATGTTGCAGCTTATCCCATTCATTGATGACATTTTGCTTTTCATGAACAGTTCTCTGCAAAAGTAAGTTAATTTCTTCCTTTTCTTTAGACACTTTTTCCAGTAATAGGAGCAAATCACTAATCTGGAGCTCACTGTCTATGCGTTGCATGTTGTCCTTTTCCACACTGATTGTTTGCTCATCTCTGACAACTGACTGGAGCTGTCTTTCAGGGTCTACATTCCTTTCTTTAAGTGTTTCTACTGTTAACAGTAGTACAGTATTAGCGTGTTGTAGCTTATCCATCTCACTGATAACATTTTGTTTTTCATCAATAGTTGTTTGTAAATCTAAGTTAATGTCTTCCTTTTCTTTAGCAACTTTTTCCAATATTAGAAGCAGGTCACGAATCTGGAGTTCACTATTTTTGCTTTGAATGTCATTCTTTTCCTCACTGACAGCTGTCTGGAGCTGTGTTTCCAGGTCTATGATTCGTTCTTTAAGTGTTTCTACTGTTAACAGTAATACACTGTTAGTGTGTTGCAGCTTATCTCGTTCAGTGATGACATTTTGCTTTTCATGAGACGTTCTCTGCAGATGTAAGCTAATTTCTTCCTTTTCTTTAGCTACCTTTTCCAGTATTAGAAGCAGGTCACTAATCTGGAGCTCACTGCCTTTGCTTTGCACGCCGTTCTTTTCCCTTTCACAGATGATATGTTGTTTTCCACAAACACTTCTCTGTAAATTCATGTTAATGTTTTCCCTTTCTTTTGATATTTCTTCCAGTGACTGGATCAAGTCACTGATATGGAATTTCAGCTCTTTTCTTTTATTATTTCTGTCCTGCTCTTCCTCTGAGAGTGCAATGAGATCTTTATTTAAGTCTCCTTCTTTCTGAAATGACTTCAGTTGGAGCAGCGACTCCCTTTTTTGAACTGCAGTTCATTTCTTTCCTCAGTCAGTGTTTGTCTTTCCCTTACAATATTCTGCAATGTTGTTTCAATCTCTGCTTGTACACTTTTAAATGTGTCCACTGTTGACTGAATTTCACTGTTAATATGTTTCAGATTGTGACTTTCATTGATTAAATTCAATTTTGTAATTTCTACATTTTCTGTAGTTATTTTTTCCAAAGTCTGGAGCAGGTCATTATTGTTGTTTAGCATCTCATTCCATTCATTGATCAAGTTTTGTTTTTGATTGATAATTGCAATCAAATTTTCATTCATGTCTTCTTTTTCTTTCTGAAGTGAGTTTAGTGTTAACAGCAGGTCACTGTTTTTCCACTGTAAATCATTATTTTCCAAAATTAGTGTTTGTTTATCCTTGACAACTGTCTGCAACTGTTTTTCTAGCTCTGCCTTATCTTACTTACACATTTCCATTGTTAACAGTAGTTTACTGTTAACTTGCTGGAGGTTATCTATTTCAACATTTAAATCTTGTTTTTCATAAACAATGGTCTGCAAAAGTACATTTGTATCTGTTATTTCTTTTGTAAGAGATGTCAGTTGTATGCTTTCTTCATTTTCAGCTATAGTTTTTTCCAGTGCTACAAAGAGGTCATAGTTTTCTTTCTGTAATTCATCTCTTTCAACAGTAAGGTTTTGTTTTTCATTATCATATATTTTCAGAATTTCATTTTGTATTTCACTGTTTCTTTTAGCTGCAGCCAGTTGTAATAAAATGTTATTGACCATGTCCTTCTGAGCATCCATTTCAGTAGTCATTTTCTGAACACATTGTCTAAGTATGACATCTGTTATTTCTTTTGCTTCTGCATATAATGCCTTTTCCCACTCCAGTTCAATAATATTATTTATTAGGTCAACCTTTTCAGTATTTAACATGCGGTTTTCATTAACAATCTTCAGAAAATCTTCATTATTTTCTAGTATTTCTTGTTGAAATACTTTCCTTTCTAATAACAGTTCATCTACCTTTGGCTTCAAGTAGTCCAAGTTTTTCCTTAAGCTCAGAAGTTTCATCTCCATTGATTCAGTATTTTTTCTCATTGATTCAAAATCAGTGGCTAGAAACTAATGAGGCAAAGTAAGAAACAAAAACAAACATGAAATTAATAGACTGTTCAATACAGTGCGGGAAAAAAGACGTTATATACACACTGGAAATTATATAAACAGAGAGTTATATAAACAGAGAAATTCTTAAGATAGGAGAAGACAGATCACAGACTGTGTACTATGGTAGAGCTAGCCCCTTGACAGTGTAAAATGTGACTCTAGGTAATTCTGTTATGTTGACTAATGTCGCCAAAAATGGGCATGGGTAGTTGTAAAGGCTGCCAGCCTAGCCAGATAGAATTGTGCAGAAGATTCTGTCATTTGTAAATATAAATGTTGAAATATAGGCTTGTTTTCTTAAATGCAAGAATATGCTGTGAAATGTTGAACTTAAAACAATGTAGCAACATTGCCCTCTGATGTAAAGAAAGCTAAGTCAAGCATTTCTTGTATGTCCTTTGAAGTTCAAATTATTTCATGACTGTCTTTGATGTTTACAATTTGGCTCTGGCCAGGCTAGAAGAAGGCTTCCTGCGTATTGCTTCAACTTAAGAAATAATTACTAGAGTTTACATGTGGAATGTCTTTTTCTGATGTAGTTTCCTGCAGCTGTAAGATAACAAAAGAATGTAATATCTGTAAGCCTGGGAACACCAAGAAAGAGTAAAAAATGATGTCATGTTTATCAGAACTGCAATAGCAATTTAAACAGAGAGAATCAGAAGGTATTAAGCATTTTTGTCTCAACCATCTAACTCACAGCATTGCCTGTTGTCTTATGTAAGTTATCTTAGACTTATGGTTTTTTTAGGCATAGCTAGGAACTAGAAAGATTAGACTAAGTGTTTTTCTGTGATGTCAGAACTGTACTACTGATTTATTTTAAGTATTTCTGTGTGATCTCTGAACTCTTGACTAGCTCTGTGTAGTAGAAAGTATTGTTTTGTGGTTTTAATTAAATATTTTAAAACTTTTTAACTGTGGCTGGTTTGTGTAGAGATAATTTAAGCTCTAGAGTACATTGCATATTTATAGAGTTTACTGTCCAAGTCACTCCAAATAAGCTTTGACTGTTTAGTCACACTTACCAATTGGATAATAATATTGCACAGTAATAATTGGACACCCTTTTAAGGGCCTTTGAGTAGCTGATAAATATTAGCTGGGTAGTGGCAGTGATTTCTACAGTATAGTCTGGGTAAAAGGGGCACAACTGGAGAACCTGTGCCAGCCTTCCCCACTAGTGTCTGTGTGGTTGTATAAACTCTTATCTCAAAGTGTGTGTGTGTGTCAGCTACTTAGGCAGGGACATGAAGCACTGTTTGGATAGAGAGGGTGCTGGAGATTTTAGCTTGCCCAGCTGACTGAGATCTGGACCCTATAGCTGTGCCAGTGGGGAGTCTTATTGGTGACCTGGAGAGCAAGGGAGCGACCAGCTCCAAACTGATTGTGATCTCTGTGTGCTCGTAAGGGAAATTGCACTTTACTGTGCGTATTTGTTATCCCTTCCTCATATATGATATGCTCTCTCTGGTGTTAGTGATGAGGATTGAGGCTCCTTGATTGCTGGTCCAGGGCATGGGCATCACATATTAATTGGTGGCAATGGTTGGGATATCCTCACATTTGTGTTTGGCAGTGGTTGGGATATCCTCACATTTGTGTTTGGCAGAGGTGGGATATCCACATCACATATTAATTAGTTGGCAAATACTAATTGGCTAGTAATGGTGTGGGTAGAGTGAATCATGTAGCTTGTGTACAGTGAGCTTTGAAGGTGTTTTTGTACTCTAAAACAGCCATGCAGTGAATAATCGGAGTTCAGATCACAATTGTTTTATTTCTTTTGTTAGCTTAGTTAGTCAGGGTGAGCAGCAGCATGTCAGCAAAGGAGTATGGAAAGCTGACAAGGAGCCAACTGGTGGAGATGTGCCAGGCTAGGGGACTGGTGCATGGAAACCTGACTAAGGCAGACCTGATTGTAGCCTTGGTTACAGCTGCATCAGAAAACAGCAACCAGGAGGACAATCAGACTGACAGTGGAGATATAATGCCCTCAGAGAATGGACAGCTCAACCTTTCTGCAGTGGACTTAAAAATCCAGCTGGAGCTAAAGAGACTTGAGTTGGAGGCCAGGCATGTGGAATTAGAAGCAAATCAGAGACTGTGATGCTTGCAGGCTGAGGAGAATGAGAAAATGTTGCATTTGTAAGCTAAAGAACAAGAGAGACAGAAGCAACATGAGAAGGAGATGCTGACTCTTCGCCAGAGTCATGGAGGTAATGGCAAAGGGAGTAACTGGACCCCAGAAGTACAAAATGTCAGTAAATTTCTTCCTCAGTTTAAAGAGGGGGATAATTTTGATAGTTTCATTCATATGTTTGAGAGGGTATGTAAACAGTATGAAGTTGACCAAGAGCTCTGGGTACAGTTCCTGACCCCCTTACTCCATGGTAAAGCTATCCTGTACTGTCTGAAATGTCTGATGTTGCATGTTCTGATTATACTGCTGTTAAGAAATGTCTTTTAGAACTGTTTAAGCTAACACCTGAAACATATAGGAAAACGTTTTGTGAGCATAGACGCAAGGCAGATGAAAGTATGTGTGAATATATTGCTGAAATGAGCATTTATTTTCATAGGTGAGTGAGTGGATGTCAGGTCACCACTTGTAAAAGGCTGGAATACCTTTTGGTGAGGGAACAATCCCTTAGCACTTTGCCTGAGGACATGAAGATCTGGTTAGCTGATAGACAATGTGCTACTTCAGATGAGTTGGGGAAGAAGGGAGACCTATACCTGGGAAGCAGGGTAGCCCTGCACAGGAAGGGGACCCACCAGTACTGCTCAAGGGTCTAAAGAAACCCATGGTCGGCAGCACAAACTGCCACAACAGAATCTGCCAGTAGCAGGGGAGGCCACTAGTCCAGGTACACATCCGGGAGCTAGGGTTACACATTTTGAATGCAACCAGTGGGACCATGTGGCATACAGGTGTCCATGGAGGCAAGGTGGGGAACAAAAGGTGAAGAAGCCAGTAAGTGAAAAAGACAAAATGCCAATAGTAGGTTGTCTTGAGACAACAGGGGTACTAAACTACCATACTGCAGATGTCCTGAAAGGGAAGGATTTGGATGAGGCAGTACCATGTGCTTATGCAGTTACACGCAGTGAGGCTAGGAGACACGCATGTGGGTCTGGTAGCTTGGGGGAGACCCAAATAGACTGCATACTTGCAGTCAGGACTGGTGAGGTGGTTACTTCAGGGAGTGAGCTACTCTGTAGCAGTGAAACTGAGTGTGAGCCACAGCTGCTTGGGGGTAGTGATGGTCCCTTGGACAGAGTGACTGCAAAGGTAGAGGTGAGTAGTAGTACCCAGGCTGACAGTGAGGCATCACTGTCAGAGGATGCCAGACTTCTTGTGGAAGGGGAGCTGTGAAGGGTTACAAGGAAAGAGTTGAGACAGGCTCAGGTCTCTGACCCTACATTGCAAGTCCTGAGGCAGGTAGCTATGGAGGCATCTGAATCTCAAGGAAAGGGGGAATCTGTATATTGGAACAAAGAGTTACTATACAGAGAGTGGACCCCTGAGGGAAGGCTAGAAGGTGAGAGAGTACAGCAGTTGTAGTGCCTAGAGCCTACCATCTGGCACTTCTAGCCATAGCCCATGATATTCCCTTTGCAGGTCATATGGGCATAAAACTTACAAAGAGGCATATTATGCAGAACTTCTATTGGCCTGGAATTTCCAGAGATGTAACAGGGTACTGCAGGATCTGTGAGCAGTGCCAAAAGGTGGGCAAGGCAGGAGACAAGGTGAGAGCTGCTTTGATGCCTTTGCCTGTGATTGAGGAGTCATTTCAGAGGGTAGCTATGAATATTGTGGGTCCTCTGATTACCCCAAGTTCCACAGGGGAAAAATATATCCTAGTGGTAATGGATTACGCTACATGATACCCTGAGGTGGTGGCTTTGTCCTCCATTGAGGCAGAAAAGGTGGCAAATGCTTTGCTAGAGATTTTCAGCAGGGTAGGTTTCCCAAAAGAAATACTGACTTACAGAGGTGCCAATTTCATGTCAGACCTGCTGGTTTGTCTGTGGAAGTCCTGTGGGGTGAAGCACATGAAGACCACCCCTACCATTCCCAGGCTAATGGTCTTGCTGAGAGGTTAAACTCTATAATCAAGTGGATGCTACGGTCATTTGTAGATCAGTTTAAGAGGGAATGGGACAAATATATGCCCCATCTGTTGTTTGCATACAGAGAGGTTCCCCAGGAATCCACAGGTTTTTCACGCTTTGAGTTGCTGTAAGGGCATAGGGTGAGGGACCTCTAGATTTAATTTGAGATGAGTGAGAAGGTGAGTTGAGTCTCACGAGGAGTCTGTTGTAGCATATTTCCTAAACCTCAGGACAAGGATCAGGAAACTTATGGGCTTGGACCAGCAGAACTTGGCAGAAGCCCAACAACAGAAAAAGGTGTGGTATGACAGAAATGCTTGAGCTAGAGAGTACGCTGTGGGGCAGCAGGTGATGGTTCTCATTCCTCTCAGACACAACCAGCTGCAAGCAGCTTGGGAGGATCCACACAAGGTGGTAAGAAAGGTAAGTGATGTTAACTACATGGTATTGTGCCATGTTAACATGATTAAACCTTACCATGATAGGGAGGTCCTTGTGCTGAGCATTTTCAGTGGATTGCCAGAGGAGTCTGTGGGAGATCTGGGGACTGATCTCCTCAGTGAGGTTCAAGCTGACACCTCAGTGGAAGGGGTAGCAATGTCCCAGCAGCTATCTCCTACCCAGGTTCGAGAAATCCGAGCAGTGTTGCAGGAATCTGGAGACATGTTCACTGGGAAACCAGGGTGCACCCACCTGGTGCAGCAGCAGGTGGATACAGAACCCCAAATGCCTATTAGGTAAGCCTTTTATAGAGTACCTGAGAGAGTCAAGCAGACTCTGAGGGAGGGGGTACAGGAGATGTTGGAACTAGGGATGATTCAAGAGTCCAACAGTCCCTGGGCCTCCCCAGTGGTGCTGGTGACAAAGAAGGATTGCTGCACCAGGCTCTGTGTGGTCTACAGGAAATGAAACAGTTACACCGAGACAGATGTTTACCCCATGCCTAGGACAGATGATGCCCTAGAGCAGCTGGGTGGGGCTAAGTATCTTACAACCATTGATATTACCAAGGGTTACTGGCAGGTGCCCTTGACTCCCAGTGCTAGAGAGAAGTCAACCTTTGTGACTCCTTTTGGCTAGTATGAGCTCACAAAGATGCCCTTCGGGATGAGGAATGCCCCAGTGACTTCTCAGAGGCTGGTAGACAATATCCTAGTAGGAGCAGGAGGGTTTACCCTTGCTTACCTAGATGATATTGCCAAATACAGCCACTCCTGGCCAGATCACCTTCAGCATGTCAGGGAGGTGCTGGGCAGACTACAGAGGGCAGGATTGACCATTAAGCCAAGCAAATGTCAGGTGGGTATGGCAGAGATCTCCTACCTAGGACATAGAGTGGGGAGTGGTATGATAAGGCCAGAACCTGCCAAAGTGGAAGCCATTCAGGCATGGCCTGCACCTGTTACTAAAAAGCAGGTGAGAGCGTTTTTTGCAGGATTGCAGGGTACTACAGAAAGTTTGTCCCCAGTTATAGTACCATAGCTGCTCCCCTCACAAACCTGACAAGAAAGAACAGGCCAGATAAGATAGTGTGGACCCCAGCATGTGAGCAGGTATTCCATAAGCTTAAAAAAGCTTTGGGAGGACCCCCTGTGTTAGCCAGTCCAGATGACAGCAAATAATTTATTGTGCAGGTGGATGCTTCAAACCATGGGGTGGAGGCTGTACTTAGCCAGATTTCTTCAGAGGGGGAAGAGCACCCAGTAGTTTATCTCAGTCATAGGCTCAAACCCAGGGAGGAATGCTATGCAGCTGTAGAGAAAGACTGTCTAGCTATAGTGTGGGCATTGCAGAAACTTTAGCCTTATCTGTATGGAAGATAATTCACTGTTATGACAGATCACAACTGCTTAACATGGTTAAACAAAACCAGCCAGCAAAATGCCAAGTTGCTAAGATGGAGCCTGGGGTTGCAAGCATATATGTCAGTACAGCACCACAGTGGGGTTAGCAATGCCAATGCAGATGGGCTCTCAAGACAGGGAATGGGATGTGGTACACTCAGATAGACCTAACCCTCTCAAGCAGCATTTCTTAAGGGTCACTTGAAAAACTAGCTTGAGTTCTCCGCCTAGTCAGATAGAATTGTGCAGATGATTCTGTCATTTGTAAATATAAATGTTGAAATACATGTTTTCTTAAATGCAAGAACATGCTGTGAAATGTTGAACTTAAAACAATGTAGCAACATTGCCTTCTGATGTAAAGAAAGCCAAGTCAAGCATTTCTTGTATGTCCTTTGAAGTTTAAATTATTTCATGGCTGCCCTTGATGTTTACAATTTTGCTCTGGCCGGGCTAGGTGAAGGCTTTATATTCCATACCCACTTTTCCCATTATCTGCCTGCACACTCACTGGTTGCATCCAAAGGCAACTCCCTTCTTTGGACCGGCCTGACTTGAGGGAGCATCACCAGCAAGTGACCTCCCCAGGATGCACAGTCTCATCCCTCCTTGCTGCTTGCTATTCATCCAAGCCACTAATCAACTGGCTAGGCTATAATTAGGGCTTTTTCCCTTTATTCTACCAGAGCAGATCCTAATCTATTTTTAATGATCATCAAATTGTTAGCTCTGGTGGTCTTGGACAGTTTTGGGTAAGGAAAGGTGGAGATGAGACACTTTGTTGTATTACTTGCTTGTAACAGCATGCTGGTTACAGACCAACTAAATAACACCCTTTTGGGGTTATTGGATATATTTGAGGAATATGGGAGTGTAACCACTTGAAATGTTGGAACCTGCTAGAGCAGGCACAGAGAATGAATAGCCAAAAAATGGACTTAAATATACCAAGTCTGAGATGATCATTTCTTGGGATATTCCCTTTTCTCAGAGGTACCTCGATCTTGGAGTTGGTATAATATATAAGGTCAAGGGTATTGGAGATACAGGGGGCTTATCTACCAGCAAAAAAAAAAAAGAAGTTTAAAGGAGAAGAGCAATGCATGATTCACTATTCTCCTGAGGTTTTTACCTTTACCTTTTGGTCTATTGGCTTTCAACATTACTAGTGTCAACATTTCAATACCAAGTTTGTATGAAGGGCAATCAGATTTGAATGTAATTAGAACAAAATGGTATAGTTTGGTGTGTTTATGGTACGTGGGTTATAGATAAAGTACAAAATTAAGAGGTCTGGTTATTAAACATTTTGGGATAAAGGTACATGAGATGTGTTGAAACACAGTAGAGTAAGAACTGTGAAACACAGAAAGACATGCAGGAAATCACAGGACATTGAAACAGGGTGAGTAATCTGTTAATAGGCAGAGGAAACAACAGTGTCAGTAATGCTACAGGTCACACACTCACCTTTGGTGCAGAAGGCTGTGGGTCCCCAATGCCCTGTCCAAATTTCTCTAACTAGTATAAATACCACCTTGGGCCTCCCCTGAAAAGAGGATACTAGCCTAGTGAGAATAAACTGGTTAACTAAGGAAGGCTAGATAAATAAATAAATGAGATTTCTATGGGTGCTATATGTAATAGGTTCATAGGTTCATAGGTTCATACTAGGCTATCTGCCCTAGGGTATTTATAAGCTTAGCCAGAGTGTGTTTGGCTTTCGCCACCCATTTTAAATTAATTTTGCTATGCCCTTTTTCGAGGTTAGTATACTGTGCCTCTGTCTAACAGTGACACAGAAGTGATACCCGGGGTAAACCTACGATCTCCCATCCACTCATCAAGACTCCTTTTGAAGAGAGTCAATGAGGGAATCTGCCTAACCTGGACTGGGATTTTATTCCAGAGTGAAGGAAGCCTCTGGGTTATGAATCTGTCCCTCCAGCATGTCCTATTTATTTCAGTGCTGAGGTTCAAGTCTCTCGAGCGCGTGGCTCGATGGGATTTGGATTTTCTGAAGTGCAGCATGTCCATTAATTCCAGGGTGGACATGGCTTTATACGTCAGGCACAGATCGCCTCTGAGCAGGCGGTATGCCACTGAGTAGAGCTGGAGTTTCTTTAACCGGGCAGCATATGGCATCTGTTTGAGCCCTTTGATCCTCTTGGTGAGGTACTTTTGGGGCCTTTTCAGTTGCTGCAGGTGTCTGGTAAGGTACATCCCAAAAGGGGCATTGTACTCAATTATGGGCCTGATGAGGGATGAGTAAAGAGGCACGATAACCTCCCATGATCTAGATGTGAATCCCTTCATGATTAGGTGGGCTATATAAAATGTTTTTCTAACCACTTTGGCCATGTGGTTGTCAAATGAGAGATTGCTATCAACTTGGGTCCCCAAGACCATAATTACTTCTTCTGTACTTAATGGATTACCACCTATGTGGTAATTTGTGGGCACTTTGTTTTTGCCAAAGGGGATGACTATACACTTTTTGGCATTTAGCTTGAGGCCATGGCTCTGGCACCAGTTGTCTGTTTCTATGAGGCCCTTTTGGAGGATGCTTGTGTTGGCTGGAGAGTCGATTATGGCGCCCAGTTTGCAGTCATCTGTGAACTTGGTCAGCCACAGTCCTTCCGTGTTGGCCTGTACCTCCGAGAAATATATACCGAACAAGAGAGGTCCCAGGACTAAGCCTTATGGAATGCCACTTGTAACTGGTTTGGAGTCTGACATGGCTCCAGCAATTCTAACCATGTGGGTTCTGTCCTTGAGCCAGTTTGCAACCCATCTAGTGACATAGGGGTTTATATTTAAGCTGGTGAGCTTATCTATAATGCCCGAGTGGGGTATTGTATCGAAGGTTTTTGCAAGGTCCAGGTAGGCTGTGTGGACCGCCTTCCCCTCGTCAATGGCCTTGGTGACTGTTTCAAAGAAATCGACCAGGTTTAAGAGGCAGGATCTGCCCTTAACAAAGCCGAACTGGGTAGTATCCAGTGTCTGTAGGTCCCCAATATCTTTATTTATGAGGTCCATGATGATCCTTTCCATAGCTTTGCAGACCAAGCTAGTCAGGCTTATGAGGCGATAGTTTCCAGGATCCGTTGAGGCACCACCTTTGTGGAGAGGGACCACTGTTGCTGTACGCCACTCTTTGGGTACATATCCTGTAGTAAGGCTGAGAGTGAACAATAGTTTTATGTTTGGGTTTAGCTCTTCTTGGAGTTCATGTAGGACACAGCCTGGGACACCGTCTTGTCCCATTGATGCTGTGTTTTTTCTTTGGAGAGGACGGCTCTTACCTGAGCAACTGAGATGTCAGGGGGGCAGCACTCTGCTGGGATAGACATTTACCCTTTTGATGGGGAGGGGGGGGTTTGCGCTGAACCTGTCAGCTAGCATGTTGGCAATGTCTGTGGGTTCGGTGTATTTTTTGTCATTTTGGACTAATTCTGAGCATATCTGGGAATTCCCACCCAGGTTATCAACATAACTAAAGAAAGCCTTGTGATTATCCTTAGTGTCCTGTGCAATTTTTCTCTCGAAGCTGGCCTTAGATGATTTTATGAGTGCCCGTAGTATTTTGCTAATACTGATCAGAGATGCCTTCCCTTTTTGGGATTTTTCTCTATCATGTAGTAGCTTCCTCCTTCTATTGTATAGTTTGTTTATGGCTGGAGTACACCAGACAGGACGTCTGCCTTTGGAGGATTGGGTCTTGGTTTTATTTGGGATCGCATGATCCATGCATTCCTGAAGGTATTCATAGAATGCGTTTATAAAGGATTCTGCAGTCTGGGCCGTATTTTTCACAGGCCCGGGGGCTTTGAAGGATTCCACCTCAGTTTTGAGGAGTGTGAAATTTGCTTTAGAGAAGTTTTTCACTGTGGTTTTCTGGGCAGGGGGTGGAGTCGGGATGTGAATATCCAGTGAGATTAGTTTATGGTCTGATCTTACCAGTGAGGGATACACTTCTGGTCTGGAGCATAAAGTCCCCATGTTGGTGATGATCAGGTCCAGTATGTTTTCCCCTCTTGTGGGAGTGGTAACAAGCTGTTCCATAGCATTTGAGTTTATAAATTCTAGGAACCTTTGGGCTAGGGTGTTGGAGCTAGAGTAATGCTCCCAGTCTATGTTTGGGTAGTTGAAGTCGCCCAATATAACAGTGTTTGGAGAGACCTTCATATTTTCCAGTGTTCTCAGGAAGGCCAAGTGGGGTTCCTGGGTTTGGGAGGGTGGTCTGTAGCAGGCTATAAACTGGAAGGCAGTTTTCCCCACTGTTAGTTGCACATGGATAGTCTCTGATGCTTCGTGCTGTGCCACCAACCTGGAGGTGTGGATATCTTTAACGAATATTGATACTCCCCCTCCTTTTGTGGTTCGGTCCAAGTTTTGGGGCCGAAAAGCATGGTTTGAGGTATAACCTGGTAGTGCTGGGGTGCTCTCGGGAGCCTTGAACCAGGTTTCTGTTACTGCACAGATATCGATGTTCTCCATGCTAAGGAGAGTTTCGAGTGCATGCATCTTGAGGTTTAGACTTCTGGTGTTGAGTAGCATTACTCTTAGTTTCTTATCCCTTGTGGTACCTATGGGGGTGGGTTTGTCTTTTGAGCCTTGCCTAAAAAAGGCACTATGGGGGTAGCAAGAGCCTTTGCCAATATCCAAAAGCCCAGGGGTGACAGGTGCAAGCCGTCCCTAGCGAAGCATCGTGGCTTGTCGAGCATGTCATCCCAGGCTGACAGGCATTGGATCCCCTTTGAATGACACCAATACTTAAGCCAATTGTTGAAATTGATCATCTTGTCTTCATATTGTGGCATCATTCTTGGTGAGGGTAAGATGCTACTCAAGGTCAGGGTCATACCGGCCAGGGCTACATGCTCAGAGATCTCCTCTATGTCTCTTTTCATGTAGTCCAGGGAGGTACATCTCAGGTCATTCACACCAGCATGGACAATGACTGAGTCATATTTGTACTTGCCTTGGAGTGACCTGAGTGCTTGTGTTATGTGGTGGATCCTAGCGCCTGACAGGCAGCTCACCATGACCTTCTCCTTGTTCAGCCTGGTGAGCGGGACGTCAGTGTGCCTGACGATAGAGTCACCTATTACAAGTGTATCAGGTGTGTTGTTTAGCCTTAAGGGCTGTGACTGTTTGGCACACTGGCTTTGTGAGCTATGTGTTGCACGTGTTTTGTTTAATAATAATATTGTTTAATATTTAATAATAATAATAATGCACAATCCCCTTTAGACATCAAGTGCATTGATTAACAGGGTAGAAGAGTAAGCATGATGAGATCCAGTATGTGGAAGATGAAGAGTAGTGGGAAAAGCCGTAGGGACTGAGGACCTGGGGGATGTATGATATTAAAGGCTATGTGTTGGCAAATTAGTTAAGTGGAAATGTTAGGAATGGATGTAGAAAACAGGAAAATGTGAGTGTTTTATAAAGATTATTAATGGAAGTGATTGAAGAGCCAAGGAAAATGAGGGACACTGGGTTCATGGGATGATATTTATTTATTTATTTTTATTTATCATTTGTTTACCAGGAAAGTATGACTTGGAACAAAGCCAATTTTCAGTGGAGGCCTGGGGAGAAATGCTACAGATGCATGTCTTTACAACAGGGGCAGAAACTGGAGTAACCAGAGGAAACCCACACAAATGCAGGGAGGACATGCAGACTCCACACAGAAGGCACCCCAGCTGACAATTGAACCGGAGACCCTCTTGCTGTGAGGCAACAATGCAACTGCTGCACCACTGCGCCATCCAGTTCTGTTCTGATAATCCAAGAAGTTTCATAGAAGTGGAGACAGGTAAATGGCAGACTACTGGATAGAAGTTCAATGGGGAGATGAGGCTATGACTTCCAGGAAGTGGTTTGGTTGGAAGAGTGATGAAAGCAGATATATGGATCTTAAACAATATAATATGAGAGATAACAGAGGGCTGAGGATATGGATAACATCAGAAGCTGGAAATAAGTCATGACAAAGATTTAACCAGTTAATAATGTTGATATGACAGAGTACAGATGGGACAAAGAAATGTGGAGATTGGAAAGGGGAGAACATTCCAGATGAACCTTGCCAGTAGTCGAATGAAGGGAAAGAATGAAAGCAAAATATGGGTCCATGTACAAAGACATGCTAAAGTCCAGAATAGAAAAGGAGATAGACTCACTTAGGGACAAATGGACTAGGGTACAGGGGTAGGTGGATGTGAAAGGATGTCTAGATAGAAGTAAGAAAGTTCAGAGGTCATAAAAAGCCTTGGAACAAGCAATGAAAATAGTATACAGAAAGCTGTAAACACGTATTTATTTTATTTAACATTTGTTAACCTTGAAAGTCCAATTTGGAATGAAGCCAGTTTTCAGCGGAGGCCCAGAGAGAAATGCTCCAGGCGCATGTCTTTGTAACATGGGAGGAAACCAGAGCACCTGGAGAAACCCACATGAACACAGGGAGGACATGCAGACTCCATACAGAAGGCACCCCAGTTGAGAATTAAAGTGGAGGATCTCTTGCTGTGAGGCAACAATGCTACTGCTGCACAACTGCGCCGTCCGCACTGTCATTTATGCAGATAAAAAGACCATGAAATAGAAAGTAAAGCACATGTTGACATTTTAGACAAGAATAAGCAGGAATGATCCATATGTTGTTTGAGTTTAGTAATACTGAAAGCTTTTTGGACAGGTGCTTGAGGGAATGTGAAGAGGTTTGTGATGAATTGGCCCTAAAGGAATGGAAGCTTTACATGTTTGGAATTTAAGTACACTGAAGAAATCAGCTACTGATATTTTTGGGAGGATGTGTTAAGAGTAGTTTTTTTAAGCTTGAGGATGCAAGTATGAGTTGAAAAAAATGAGAATATAAATGTCAAAACTTACAGGACAATGTTGTAGGTACTGAGAGCAAGGAGAAACAAAGAGAAAGAAAGAAGGAGGGAGAAGATGCTCACCGACAAATACTTGTTATGGAGAAAATGTGATTGAGTTTAATTTAGTCCTACCTACCACTGTTAGCAGGAAAGCACTGCCTCTCACTGCACTTGAACTAGAAGTGCATACATTGAATGAGTCATGGCACGGGACCACATCACAGCACTTATTACAAATACATACATTCTGCTCTGTAAGCATGGCATTTACATTTACCTTTAAGTTTCTTTTATTAAGCATTTCTTCTTTGTTGCAGAAGCTGGTCTTTTTCTTCTTCTTGCTAGATATAGATATATATATATATATATATATATATATATATATATATATATATATATAAAAACATATGAAGTAAAAGGCTACATGCAGTGTGGTGCTGATAAATTTAAGTAATCTGTAAGAAAAAATTACCAAATGACTGTTTTACAGCAAAACAAGCTCTAACATAAGAATTGTTTTGACTATGGATGATTACTGGATTTCCATACTTCTACCCACATGAATGGACTATAAAGGGTACTCACTGATTGGGAAGGAGCATCAGGTTCACTACAGGGGTCAAAAGGTGTTAAGTGTACAACTCAACAGCTTTAGGCCAAAACCTACACTTGAGGTAAAGAAAAAAAGTGGAACAGACAATTTTTGAAGAATTTGAATATGGAATATTGCTGTAACAACTGATATGAGCTCAAGAGGCAGAAGACCTGAAACATTTAATAGGCTACTGGGCAGTTTTACTAAGATGACTGTATTACACCCTATAAGTCAAAATCACTGACTGTTTCAAAGAATAGGCAGTCTGTCTCCTCTGGTCTGGTAATAATGGTAGAAGTAATGAAAATTAAAATGCTACTTGATGAGGAAGGGCTTTCAACTCCTTTTGTCTTTAACCTGACAATCCAAACTAAAATACCTTAAATGAAAAACAGTAGATATTGGTGCATGGTCTATATTAGCTGATCTTTCATGTAGCTTTCTGAAGTCAGTAGGGAACTTGCAAACTTTTTAGGATGCCCTATCAATGGCTAGCTCATTTTGTGATCTCAAATGCATGTGCTAATTATATTATCTGTTGTAAATCTGCAGTGATCAAAGTTTAAGAGACTAATTGCTTGGTGGATGGGTAATGGCATTTTGAGGTGGGTGTGCTGCTTCCTTTGAGACAATGGCTAGTGGCCCCAGATATGCTGACAAAATGACAAATGTCATGGTCTGAGTTGGTTTTAGGAAAAAGTGATAACCCTTGTTTGATTGCAGCCTGCATTTAACACCATCGTAATTACTGTACTAAAGGTAGAATCAGTGTACTCTATGGAATGAGCACTATAACTCCATAATCCATGGAAATGCAATTACAATTTCCTCATGTGAATTCTGGGTCAGGGTCTGTTGAGGATGAATAAGGACACATTCCGCAAAACTTCTAGGAATGTCCTTGCTGTTAGTTGGCTTTGTTGTGACATTGTCCTTTTCTGTGAAAAGGAAGAAAATGCAGGATTCTGTAATGCTTTCAGGATTCTTTCTATCTGAGAAAGAAATATGCTAGATTTCTGGTAACTTGGAGAAATTTCCAATCTATGCAAGTATTTGAGAGTTTGTGGTATGGTCTCTTACAGCATCTGCAGAGATTAATACTGTGTCAGAAGATCATTCACATGAGGACTGCTATGCACTCCATTAAAGGGACAAGACATTGCAAATGTGATCTGGTAGTTACAGTTCCCTACTCAAAACAGTAGGACCTGCCTGTGGACCTTGTGGATAGCATTATGGAGATACATATGTCTGACAATCAAGGTTGCAAAACAAACACTCTGTATACAGGGAGGAAGCAAGCAGAGGATCAACATTTTATATTCTTTTGTCTTTATGTAACTGTTGAAGATTGCCATCTCTAGTATAAGCTTCCACTATTCTTTTTTCTTTGATATCAAAAAGACCCATGAATAAAAGGCCCTGCCTATCTCCAAAGGGGCACTGGTTTAGTAGCTCTGAATGGTATAAGACATTGACTCAGAATAGCTGTCTTGAGGTGGACATTTGGGAGTCTGGATCTGGTACTGGCAGTGGAGGAGAAGAAAATGCTATGATGCAACCACTGGGGAGCACCTCTCTTAACCACTTGCCTGTAACTGATTCTTATTCATGATGAATTCAGACAATATACATGCTTTCTGTTTGGGATCTAAGCCCGGAAAAGAGGATGACAAATGATATAGTCCCATGTAACTAGAAGGAAAAACTGAAACACAAAGAATTTTCACCAGAATTCCTTATATGCTGCATAAGCTGATGATGTTCATACTGTAGGATTCCTTATAAAACCTAAATAATCAGTTCGTTGAACAGTTAAACATAACTAGTGGTTTGCAGCACAAGCCTTCCAGGTAACTACCCAAGGTGCTAGTTATTTGAATTCTTCAGTTAAAGTGATCTTTTAGGACTCCTGTTGTGTGATTTATTAACAAGAAGGAAACTACCATTCCTGACATGCTTAGTGTGACTCCTGTTGCTTTCCTCTTGTCAAGTGTTGCTGCAGTTCTTTATGCCAGAAATGGCTTTTTCTTATACTGCTCCACTCTTGTCTGTGGCAAGCAGAAAAAAGAAGTTATGTACTCACCATAATGTTCCATCTGAATTGCTTCCTCTCATTTGCTCTTCAGCTTGTGGTTTTGGATCTGAGGATCAGATACATCTCAGCCGCATACCAAAGCTCCAGGATCTGAGCTCCTCCCCTACCCATAATGCTCCTCTCCTCCAAATTCAACACGGTAAGGGGATGAATAATGCAACTAATAATCCAATGAGCCAGGGTCACCTTGGAAATTGGTTTACCCAACTTGGTCTAAGAAAAGGAAATGAAAAGCTGATCAGATTTTCTAAAAAAAGAAGTTATGTCTTACCATAACGTTCAATCTGTGTTGTTGATCTTCTTTCATTCATCACTGATAGGTTCAGTTCTGAGCCCTCGGAACCAAGTCGGCCTAATACCAAGCTCACGCCAGACAAACACTCATGAGCTAAGCTTCTACCCACAATGCCCTTCTCCATGTTACCTCAAATCTAGTTTGCCCATGTTATACAAGTTAAGCACAAGCCATTTCTGCACCACTTGGACCCAAAGTATCCTCCAGGAGCCTTTGGAGGGGGAAGGAGGGTGGGAGGTGATGAATGAAAGAAGATCAAGAACACAGATGGTACATTATGGTAAGACATAACTTCCTTATCTGATGTTAATCTTCTTTCCATTCATCACTGATGGGACAGAATCCCAAGCTACCTTGAGATCTTTGGGCACCCCTTATGGAAGAACATTCCTGAGAACCACTGAGATGAAGGCAACTCTCCCTCTGGAGACCACATCCAATTTGTAATGATTGATAAAAGTGTGGGTTTTAGCCCAAATGGCTGCTGCACAAATGTCATCTATAGAAGACCTGGAATGGAAGGCTACAGAAGTTACCATCAATCTAGTGGAATGGGGCTTAATATTCCATGGCATAGGTTCATTTGCAAGTGAATAAGTGAAACATATGCAATTCCTTAGCCATTTTGATAGAGTGACCTTGAAGACAGAATTTCCCATTCTAGGCCCAGAAATGGAAATGAAAAGTTGGTCAGTCTTATGTATTGTTTTGGTCCTGTCCAAATAGAATCTCAATTGTCTGTGTACATCCAAGGAATGTAGGCAGTATTCTCCTTTATTAGAAAAGTTTGGGAAAAATACTGGTAGGTAAATAGACTGATTGATGGAAAAGTCAGAAACAACTTTGGGGAGAAAGGATGGGTTCGACCAGAGTGATACTCTGTCCTTGTGGAAGATTAGGGAGGGTCTCTTGGCTCACAATGCCTGCAACTCTGAAATTTGTCTGGCTGATGTGATGGCTACCAAGAAGAGAGATTTCCATGACAATAATTTGAGGTCACATTTTGCTGCAGGTTCAAATGGGGGGGGGGGTCAAAGACTGGAGAACTAACATGAGGTTCCATGGCTTTATGGGCTGTCTGATTGGAAGTCTAATGTGAGAAACTCCTTTGATAAAAGTTTTATATAAATGTAGTGATAGGAGAGGAGTACCATTCAGCCAATTATGGTAATTTGAAATCACCACCAGATGTACTTGTATGGCAGAGGCTGCGGCTCCATCTTCAAAAAACGTAGACAGATATTGTAAGACCACTGTGACTGGAGCCGAATATGGATCTAGCATATTTTCCTTCAACCAAATAGAGAACCTTTTCCATTTGTCCTGATATAGTCTTCTGGTGGATGGTTTATGAGAGGCCAGAATAATGTCATGAACAGGTGAGGTGAGATCATCCTGTCTGGCAACTAACGGAAGTGGAGAAACCAAGCTGTCAGCTTGAGACTGAAGGGCGAGAAATCAGGTCTGGAAGAGGGTCCAGAATCCATGGTGGATATAAAAGATGAGGCTGAAGGAAGGGGAGCCAAACTTGTCAAGGCCAAAAGGGGGCTATGAGGATCACTTTGCATTTCAACTGAATAGCTTTCTTTATGAATTGTGGAATCAGAGGAATGGGGTGATAGGCATAAAGAAGTCCCGTGGGCCAATTGTGAATCAGAACATCCCTCTGGGACTCGACCTTTGGGGGAAATAGGGCAAAATAGCTGATGCATTTGCTGTTTGATGGGGAGGCAAAGAGGTCACAGCAAAGCTGGCCCCAACGGCTGAAAATTTCTGCCGCTACTTTGGGATTGAGAGACCACTTGAGGGGCAAGAGAATACATCTGCACAACTTGTTCACAATCACATTGGAGCTCCTCAGGATATCTTTTGCTATCAGAAAGTGGTTGGAAGCTATCAACCACTGCCAGATTCTCATGGCTTCTTGACACAGGGGGTAGGACGTGGCTCCTCCTTGCTTGTTGATGTACCAGACTACTGACATACTGTCTAAAAAAAGACAACCAGTAAAACACTCAATATATAACTACCACTAAGCCAGTAAAAAAAGCTGCAACTGCAAAAGGATTAACAAAACTTTAATAAAATCACTCTGGCGCCTTAGCAAAAGAGCCTTCCAGGAGTTAATCATTAACTCCTGGAAGGCTTTTTTGCCGAGGCATCAAAGTGATTTTATTAAAGTTTTGTTAATCCTTTTGTGGTTGCAGCTTTTTTTTTCACTGGCTTAGTGGTACTTATATACTGACATACTGTCTGACTGAATTGCAATCAATCCAGGAGGGAGAACCATTTGGAATGCTTGCAACGCTAACAGCACCACTCTCAATTCTAGAATGTTGATATGCAAGTTGGCCTCCAATGTGGACCATGGGCCTTGGACTGTCTTTCCCTGGAACCCCCCCCCCACCCTATCAGGGAAGGATCCATGGTCACAATGGTCTTGGGCTGAGGGGACTGGAATGGGCGGCTCCAAAGTTCTATGTCGTGCTTCATCCACCTTAGAAGGTCTTGTTTGCAAGAGTTGGTTATCCAAATCTGAAAACATAGAACATGATGGTTCAGGAACCACTGAGAGAGAAGGAACCACTGGAGAATTTACATGTGCAGTTTTGCAATAAGCACTACTGGTATGGAAGCCATCATGGATCCTAGGACCTGAAGAACCTCTCTCTCTGAGACTTTGTTTTGACAGAGTATCACCCGGAGCTGAAGCCTCAACCTCTGGAGTCTGTGAGATGGGAGTGACACCAGAAGGGATCAGGTGTCGAAAACTGCTCCGATGAATTCTATCTGTTGAGCCAGAGTAAGGTTGGATTTCTCCCAGTGCACAGTTATCCCAAAATTTCTGCCAGAGAGAGGGTGTATTGCAGTGCTGTTACCAGAAGATGCTTGGTGGGGGTGGTGAGGAGCCAATTGTCCAAATATGGAAACACCTTGGGTCTCAAGTGAGCTGTAACCACTGCCATGCACTTTGTGAACACTCTGGGGGCTGTAGAGAGACCAAATGGCAGGTCACAAAACTAGTAATGATTGGCTCCTAGCCATAAGCAAAGTAGACTCCTGGAGTGTTTGTCCATTTTGATGCGGTAATACATGTCCCGGAAATCTAACGAGCACACTCAATCACCATCCCTTAGAAAAGGGAGAATGGACTGAACCGTGACCATCCAAAATTTGGTTTGGGCAACCAACTTGTTCAAACTGCTGAGATCCAGAATGGGTCTCCAGTCCCCTGTCTTTTTTGACACCAAAAAGAATCTTGAGTAAAATCCGGATCTGCATTGGTCTGGTGGGACTAGTTGGATGACTCTTTTTTGATACAACTGTTTTATTTCTGAAACTGCTTCTTCCCTCTGACTGGGTGGAACGTCGGGAAGTTTTGTTGGAAGTTTTGCATAAGAGATGAGGGAAATGGTGTAACCTCTGGTAATGATATTCTGCACCCAACAATCGGTGGTAATAGAGTGCCAGGCAGTTGGTGCAGAGAGAAATTACCCCTGACTGCTTCCAGAGGAAAGCAATCGGGCCACTCTTCAAGAGCACTAGTAAGACTGTCCAGAGAATAAATCTCTGGGGCTTTGGTTTTGTGGGCCCCCTTTGCCTCTATGGGGCATCTTCCAGAATTGTTACCCTCCTCTGCCCCTGGGGGAATCAGCACCACATGTGGCATGGAAAGGACCCTGAGATTCTTTGTGTCATATCTTCCCACTCCTCTGGTTCCTGGAAAAGGAACATGGAGAGTTGGAAAAAAGTAGACCTAGGGTTGACAGGGTCTTACCATCCTGCTCACACCTGGCCAGAGTGTTCTTTACCTTGGAGCCAAACAGGGAAGATGTTTTGATAGGAGCATTCAGAAAGGAAGATGAAGGGAGCTGCGAGGACACAAATGGGCACCCAGGCATGACGTCTCATAACTATGCCTGAACCCACAGCTCTTGCCACTCCCTCAATTGCATGTGAAAACAACCTCATGGATGAGTTGGAGAGCAATTCCAGGGTTGCGAGCTGCAAGGCAACTTTGTCCCTTACCTCATCAGACACCTATCCTGCGAGTGTTCCAGAGAGGTCGGAGATCAAGTCTCTTTGGAGCCTCGTAAAATGTGCCAAGTAGTTCAGGGACTGTATGTCAAAGGTCGCTAATGCAAAGACTCACTTCCCCAATCTGTCCACGGTCTGGGACTCTCTGTTGGGTGGGTGGACAGTAGGAGTCTTTTCAGCTAGATCCTTTTTTTGGCCACCACCACCACCATAGCATCGACTGGTAAACCACTGGACCAATGTGGGTTATCCTCGGGTGGAGAAAGTATCTTATATGGTCTCCAAGGGATTGCCTCAACAGAATCATGGTTCTTTCAGGTGCACTGCACCACAAGTTGGACTAGCTCATCTGCAGGTGGGGTCATCCATGAAGTAGATGGCCGGGCATGGAAAGCCTGCAGGAACACGGACTTCTCAGAAGAAGGATTGGTGGGCTTCCAGTCTCTCCTCTGTTTCAGCATTTCAAGGATGTCTCTGAAGGAGATATCATCAGGGGGTGACTGCGGGGACCCTTCACCATCATTGAAATCCATGTCCTCTGTAAGAGACTCCTCAGGCGAGTCTACATGCTTCCTCTTGCATGATCTCTTCCATGAGGGCTCCTCAGTTGGGGCTTCTGAGGAGGACTCAGAAGAGTAGTTACCCTGTGCAGGGGGTTCCTGTAGGGTCAAATCCATACTTGTCAGAGCCGTAAAAGAGCTTGGTGCCAAAGGGGCATTTGGACCCGATACAGGAGGTTCAATCGTGATTGCAGAGATAGGCATCGAAGGTGTGCACTGTGCCAAAGCAGCACCCAGTGCTGGAGTTGTAGTAGGTGAGGCGAGGTTTATAGTAGGTGCTGGAGAGAGTATCAGAGCCGAAGATGGCGCCGATATAATAACAGTCTTAGTACCCAGAGCAGACGAGGTCAGTGCTAACAAGGCAGATTTATACTCCGAAGAAAGTTTTTGCACTTTAGGTTTCACAAACTTACCCTAGTCATTCAAGGGTGAAGAGGGAACTGAGTGGGGCCTTTTCTTATATTTCCTAGGAGAGGTTGAGACCACTGTCGCAGAGAGGGTCTCTGAAAAAGGCCACTTAAATAGGCCCTTCGGTATAAGCTTATTCTTGCGCTCGTTCAGAGTGCACTGGCTGAAACTTTGACAAATCACACAGGGAGGTTGCACTGAAAGATGGGACACCCCCAAGCAATAAACACAATCATTATGAGAGTCACTATTTGGGAGTTTACCATTACACGAAGTACAATGCTTGAAACCCGATGTACCCTTCTTATCAGACATCATGAAAAGTTAAACACAACAATCAAAGTCTTCAGAGAAGAAGTAAATCCTATGTTCTCTATGTCTAAACCTATCTAAATACACAGTATCTATCCAAAGAGTCATAAACACACAACTAGACAGAAAAAGGGGAGGAAATAAGAAATACCAGCGATGGTATTCAAGGAATACCACAAGGGTAAAGAGAGAAGGCCATACCACCAATGTTACTTAAATGATCACCAAACAGGTAGTGTAGGAGTGGAAAAGATGTAAATCTAACAGTAAATATACAGATTAATGAATATAACTCACAAAAGACAAGAAAAAAGGCAAATTTTTCCACAAGATATCAGAAAGTTTCCACTTAGCTGAGAGCTCGGCTGAAACACGGCTTTACAGCTACATGGCAAACGTGATCTGAGGTAACAGGGAGAAGGGCATTGTGGGTAGAAGCTTAGCTCAAGAGTTTTTGGCTGGTGCGAGCTTGGTATTAGGCTGATTCGGTTCTGAGGGCTCGGAACTGAATCCATCAGTGATGAATGAAAGAAGATTAACAACATCAGATGTTTGGTTCTACCCAAATAGAAGTGAAGCTGTCTGTATACATCCAACATATGACAGTGGTACGCTCCTCTGTTTTGAAAGTTAGGAAAGAAGACTGGCAGAGTGATAACTTGGTTTATGTTAACCTCAGAAGTGACCTTGGGCAGAAAGGAGGGGTTAGTACACACAGTAACTCTGTCCTTGTGAAAAAATCATATATGGTGGCTTGCAAGATAAAGCCTGTAACTCTTCTGGATGAGGTAATGGCCACCAAGAAAATGTTTTTTCAGGTCAGAAACTTTATTTACCTTAGCTGAAGACTGGAACAGGTACAAGAATAAAACTTGCAAAACCAAGGTGAGATCCCGGGGCAACAGGTTCCTTGATAGGAGGTGAAGGAGAAAGGTTTCTTTTAAAAAGGCCTTGCACAATTTAGATGAGGCTAGAGAAAATAATTTTTCCCCAGTGTGAAAATTGGAAATGGCCACCAATTGCACTTTCACTGTAGAAAAACTGGCTCTGTTATGAAAAATAGATGCCAGAAATTTTAAAACAGCAGGAACTGGAGCTGTAAAAGATTGTTCTGATGAGCCCAAATGGAAACCCTCTTCCACTTGCTATTGTATAGTTTCCTCATGGATGGATTGTGTGCTGCAATCAAAATTTTTCTAACTGGGGAAGAAACCCTGTGAGTTCTAGCCATCATTGGAAGTGGAATAACCAAGTGGTTAATTTCAGGTTTAGGAGATCTGAATGGGAGTGTCCTGAGGGATGGGACAATAGATCTGGAGAGGGATACAGAGTCCACAGTGGACAGACCAGGTGAGACCAAAAGAAGGGAAACCAAACTTGTGGGGGCCAAAAGGGAGCAATGAGGATCACTTGGCACTTCAACCTCTGAGCTTTTCATACAAATTTGGGAATGAGGTGAAGAGGAGGATAGGCGTAAAGTAGACCGGGGGTGAAGCATGGACTAGAGCATCTTGGTGACTGTCCCTGAAGAGGGATCAGGGAAAAAAACTAACTGCACTCGGTGTGGGAGGGAGACACAAAAGGATCACAGCAAGGATGACCCCATCTCTGGAAGATCATATTTGCACTGAAGGATTCAGAGACCACTCTTGATGCATTAGAATGGTCCTGCTGAGCCTGTCCACCAGGATGTTTGACTTCCCCAGAATATGTGTTGCTATGAGACAGCGGTTGGAAGAGATCGTCCATTGCCACAGCCTCATGGCCTCTCGACATAAGGGGTAAGACTTGGTTCCTCCCTGTTTGTTGATGTACCAGACCACTGACATGTTGTCCATCTGAATTGCAATAGTTCCCATGGGTAGAGAGAAATGAAGGGCCTACAACACAAGAAGCACCACTTGTATCTCCAGAACATTTATATGCAAGTTGGTCTCTAACGGGGACCATGTGCCTTGGACTGTTTGTCCCAGGGAAAAGAAATCACTGTTTCGTGTCTTCGGGATTTCAAGCTTTCACTTTTAAAGGGTCAATAAATCAGCATTTGCTATTTTAAGCATTCGCTGATTTAATATAGACCCTATATATATATATATATATATATATATATATATATATATATATATATATATATACATATAGATATATAGTATTTTTTTATATAAAGGCAAGAAAGGACTACAACTAGAAAGGGGTAGGGAAGGGAAAGTGACTGTAATGAGGAAGAACTACAAACTCCTAAGACAAGAAAACCCGAAGCAAAAATAAACTATATGATAAAGAGTTATTAAAGGAAGAAGAAGGAAAGACACTGCAAAACAACTGCTGAAAGCTCACAGAAAAATGCTGAGGAGCTCAGACGATCATATTCCCGATGCCAGTCAAAGCGCAGCAAATGAGATCTGCGGGATATGGAGGAGAGGAGCATTAATTATGAGTAGGGGAGGAGCTTAGATGTCAGATCCTGGAGCTTTGGTATGTGACTGAGTTGGATTCGATCCTCGGATCTGAAACCCATAGATTGAAGAGCAAATGAAGGCAACAACATCAGATCAAGCACACTTAATTAATTATACAACCCCATTTCATCTGCTGTCTGAGCCAAACTTTACCACATACTCCTTAAAAGAGGCATCGTGATTACCCTGTGCTAGAGGCCTCATTTAACAAATAACCTCACTGTTGTATATCACCATATGCTTAATTAATTGTTCTGATGGCTAAAGAATAAGCTTTGTTTGTTTGTTTATTTATTTGTATGTCTGCCTGTCTTTGATTACTGAGAAAGGCCAACTAGGCAAATTTCAGCAGAGGACCAGGGAAAAAAGCTCTGCATTCACATTGCATGCATTTACAGGGCAATCAGTTAACAAATACAGATATATCATGGAACACAGAGGAATATATAATTTAACAGGCGCTCACTGTATTAAGTATATTGTGTGGTATTTACAGCATGCTAATGTGACACATCTAGAAAACATCCCATATTATTTTACTGTTCATAGGTTCAGAAGAAGTATGTATAAAATTACAGTGAACGTTTAGCATTCAGGCAGCAGATGAGATGCATGCATATTTCATCCAAGCAGTTTATTCACTTGAGGCCTGTAAACAAGAGAAAAAGTGTGAGGATTTTTTGATACTTATTTGATTTGGCTGAGTATGGAGGGGACATGGTGTTTGTACAAGACTGGGTCTGTTTTGTTGGTAGATATTAAAAGGCAGATGAGATAAAATCAGAGTAATAATGGAGCTTGGTAATGGGGGTGTTGCAAGTGTAGGACTGTTTTCTTCTCAGGTATGTTTTAAGTGAGATTTTAAATTGTAGATTAGATGAGATATGAGACAGTCTGTTCTCATATCTTTCTACAGATCTGATCTTTTCATTAGGAAAAGTACTTAGAGTAGCCTATTGGACCACTAAGGAGCAACTAGACCTATAAAAACTTGTTTTTGTATGGAAATGTGCCTTACTCCTGAACTCTGTAAAGTGTATTGGGCTTCTTTAAGGTAGGTGGCTGAAAATCTGGTTCCAAAAAAGCTCTGAGAAGATTAGTTGGAAGGAGTCAGTGATAGGGAGAACTGACAGTTTTTTAGGGTCTGGTATGCTCACTAGTCTCACATCTGCCTTGTGGAAGGATATAGTATAAGAAAATCTTTTAGGAGGGAATCACAGGAAAGTGTTCCTTCATCTCCAAATCTATATAAAAGCCAGGAGGTATTCTAGTCTTACCTGAATAACCTAAGACCTCATTATTAACATCTATGTCTGTGGTGATGAGGAGGTAGAAGTGAGTAATGATAAAGTCAGAGAAGCTGCTATGCAAAGTTAAAATATCCATGCTCAAACCTAGTTTAATTATATCTAGCACCCCTAAACATAAATACACCTCAGAGATCACACATTGAACTGTACCTTGGTTACAGGAGACAAGAGCCTAAATCTTTTACACCAACAACCAGACTGATCAAATTTGAGCGAAATGTACTATTTGTATCGCCGCTTAATGGAAAAAATCTTCAAAACTATTGGGTGAATGTGAGTTTAAGTGCATTTTCAAGCAATGTGAGTTTCAGTGCAATTTCAAACAATGTGAGTTTCAAAGGAAGAGAAGTTTAGTGTTTCTCATGCAAAATCTGTTTTCAGTGTGCAACTGTTTTGTGTAATAAATGGTTATCAGTGTCTTTCTTATCAAATTTTAAAGCAGTGTTAGTAGCACAACAGATAGCATGCATGCCTTTGGTGCTGAAGGCTGTGGGTTCTACTTCTACACCATCTGGATGGATTACACTTTATGGAGGGGTGCTTGTTGCACTCCTGAATGTGGTCTTCTTTGGATGAGATGTTAAACTGAAGTCCCATCTGTCTGTGTTAATGGTAGGTGCTGCGGGATCATTTATATCCACTTGTGCTATCAAAAAGAGTAGGGGGAAGTTCCCCGATGCCCTGGCCAACTTTCCCCTAGTAGTATAAATGCCACCAAAGTTCTCTCTTGAAAAGACATTACTAGCCTAATGGGACTAATCTGGTCAACAATGGATATTTAAATTAATTCAATTTTTCTGCCTTCATTTCAAAAGTAAAGAAGAAAACAGTATGCACAATGGCAGTTTTGACCAGTGTTTATGGTAATTGTTGGAGAAAGATGAATAATGGGACACTAGAACGGCTGTGGGAGGCCTGGGCCATTCCCCTGCCTATGGCCCCATTTGACCATGATTTGACTCTAAATATAGATACTGTCAGTATCAAATAATCTAATTTATGACCTTTTATCAACCTGTTGCATAATGTGTGGTACAGTAGTAAGGATTTCCTTAAAAAAATGTAGCATCAGTGGTTGGAAATACTGGAGAAAAATAATCTTGAAATCTAATAGGGGTGAAGAAAATTAAAATCAGCATACTATCAATCATATATGTCAACAGTGTCCAAAACAATCAAAACATTTCTCCACCTTACCTGTTCCCTTCCTTTGAATGGTCACAAGACTCCAACTCCTTACTTTCAGAGACCTCTTGCAGTTCCAACAACTTATTCACTTTTAGCTCCATATTCATTAAGTACTACAAACAAAATTATTTAACATTAAGTTATGTGAGTGTATGACACTGTAAATGTGTACCAGAATAATTAAGCATGCAATATACAGCAATGAGTGATGTGCATATGACACGATTAATTCTTAACACACAATGATTAAGGATTGAAATGTGTAACACCAAGGCACATTAGGGCTGTAATATACAACTGTAAGTTACGGATATGACTGCTAATGTATAACAGCGCTTAAGGATTGTAATGTATAGCACTAAGGAACATAAAGGTATAACAGTGGTAATGCATCAGACACACTGATTAGAGCTGTAATGTGACCATTTCAGAGTTACCTGTCTGACCGCCAACAATCCGTTGTGTGGCAGAATGACATATCTCCCCAACTACCTGTCTCCATAGGGGTTCCCCAAGGATCCATCCTTGGAACCCTACTCTTCTCTGTTTACACCAGTAATCTAGCCTCTGCCACCAAATACGGCACACTCATACAATATGCAGATGACTCAACCATCATCTGCTCAGCCCAGTCTCTACCCAAACTGCAAAAAGAGTCATTTCCTTGCATAAGAGAAGACCTTCTACAGACTCAGGCAATTACAGACCTATAAGTCTGACCAGACTTATATACAAAGCCATGGAAAGACTTATCAGAGAGCTAATCAATCAGGATATAGGCAACCTCCAAACACTAGACCTGCCTCAGTTTGGATTTGTCAAGGGCAGATTGTACTTACTCAACCTGGTGGATTTTCTTGAAAAGGTCACAACAGCAATGGATGAAGGCAAAATGGTACACACCACATACCTTGAACTGGCCAAAGGTTTTGGCACAATTCCCCACTCAGGCATAGTAGCAAAGCTAAATAAACTAGTGATAAACTCATGTGTCACCCACTGGATTGCCAACTGGCTTACAGATAGGAAACAGATAATCAAAATAGGGAAAGTTACCACCACAAAGAGACCAGTTACCAGTGGAGGCCCCAGGCTTCTGTGCTGGGATCTCTCTTGTTTGGCATCTACTTTTCTGAAGTAAAAGCCAATTATCAAAGGCATCTGGCCTACTAAGTTTTCAGATGACTGCAAACTATGAGCAGTCACTAAATACAAAAAAAGTAATAATAGCCAGCAACAAGTAGACTGTGGAAAATGATAAAGTTTATTAAGACTTCATTCGACAGACCGGTTTCGGCCTGGGTTTAACCTGGCCTTCTTCAGTGTAATGAAAAGACACAAAGATGAATGTAAAAAGTCTTAAATACTGAAAAACAAATGAAAGAAAAAATATGATAGGCTGGCATAAAGCATCACAAAAATACCTCATAAATATTCATTAAGCCCTGGATTAAACAGAGCACCCAGTTTAGTAATCCATTTCTTTTCTTTAATATTAAGTTTGTGGTGCCAACCAGATTTATGGGTTCGATCCCCAATGAGTTTGTCAATAATAATAAAATGAAATTTAGCTGTCTGGTGTTTGAGTGTATGTTTGTATAATGCATTAGTTGTTCTTTTACATTTTATATCACTCAAATGCTCAGACATGCGTAGCCTAAATGGTCTAGAAGTCTGACCAATATAAAATGATTGACAGCTGCAACTTGCCATGTAAATAGCCCAGTCAGTGTTACAGTTAGCAAAAAATTTGATGTCATACACTGTACTGCAATTTTTGCTACTAAATTCCTTGGATTTCAAAATATGTTTACAATTAGTACAATGGCCGCAAGGAAAACAGCCAGTAAGTTTGTCACCCATAATGGTAGTTTGATACAACTGGAGTAACATGGAATCAGAATGATGTTTGTAATGATTGAAATGAGCTCCTAAGTTTTTTCCTTTTCTGAAAAAGAATGAACAGACATTGGGAACCAAAGTATTAATTGCAGCATCTGCCTTCAATATATTCCAGTTGTCCTTGACAATATCCATAAACCTATTTGTGTTTCTACCAAAAGTTGTAGTAAAACGTAATGTATTTTTAGACAATGGTTTGTTCTTATATGTCAACAGGGGCAGAACAACCGAGTTTGGATGACTTTAAATATCATGCCTCCTCTTTTACACCTCTGATGCATCCTTCTGTAAATCTTTTTTTACGTAGTGTACTTAGTGATTTACATTTTGTGTTCAATATCAGCCCACCTATGCCGAACAATATGTCTGATACTGACTTATCCTGTTTGAATGAACTTGTGCAGAATAAGGAACTTGTTATTCTTAATGCTGATAAGGGTGGGGCAGTGGTTGTGATGGATTGGACTGATTATGATATCGAGGCACACAAGCAATTGGGTGATGCCAGGTATTACACTAAAATGCCACTTGACCCCACCTTTATGTTTAAACAACAAATTGACCGTTTCTTACATTCTGCAGTTGACAATGGTATCATACCATCTAAAACTCTTAGACATCTTACTATTGCTGATCCTGTCAGACAGTATATTTACCTTTTTACCCAAGATACATAAAAATTTTTTTCATCCACCAGGTAGACCCATTGTGTTGGGTATTGGATCATTAACTGAGCCCCTTTCTGAATTTTTGACCAGACATCTCAAACCTTTACTTTCCTGGGTTAGATCCAGGATTCAAGATGCCACCCAATTTCTAAGCATTATTAATGATATGCAAATTGTGGAAAGTTGGTGGTTATGTACACTTGATGTAAGTTCATTATACACCAATATTCCCCATTGGGCTGGTCTGCATGCCATCGAATATTGGCTCTATAAATCAAATATCTATCAACCTGGCTTTAACACTTTTTTGATCAATCTTACCGAGCATGTGCTGACGAAAAATTTATTTTTTTATGATAAAGAATGTTATCTACAGATTAAGGGCACTGCTATGGGGGCATCTTTTGCCCCCATCTATGCTGATTTATTCATGGCTTATATTGAGGAGATTTTGATTTATGATGATACTCATAACTTGTTTTTGCCAGAAATTGATATCTGGCGGAGGTATTTGGATGATTGCTGGATGGTGTGGAGATCTGATACTGAGTATCTTAATGAATTTGTGGAATACTTAAATGATAACAAATGGGGAATACAGTTCACAATCAGTTATAGTCGTGATTCCATCACATTCCTGGATGTTTTGGTCTCCAGAAAAGAGGATCATACCTTGAATACTGAGGTATATAGGAAGTTTCCAGAATATAATACTTTACTCCACGCCTCCAGCTATCATCCAAAACATATTGCCAGAAACATTCCCAAATCACAATTCATTAGAATCAGATGCAATTGCTCGGATGATCATAGTTATCAATATCATTGCCAGGATTTATATGATAGATTCATCCATAGGGGCTACAGTCCTGGTTCTGTTACCATGGCACAAAATCATGCATCGGGTCTCAGCAGACAGGACCTATTGACATATAAGAACAAACCATTGTCTAAAAATACATTACGTTTTACTACAACTTTTGGTAGAAACACAAATAGGTTTATGGATATTGTCAAGGACAACTGGAATATATTGAAGGCAGATGCTGCAATTAATACTGTGGTTACCAATGTCTGTTCATTCTCTTTCAGAAAAGGAAAAAAATGTAGGAGCTCATTTCAATCATTACAAACATCATTCTGATTCCATGTTACCCCAGTTGTATCAAACTACCATTATGGGTGACAAACTTACTAGCTGTTTTCCTTGCAGCCATTGTACTAATTGTAAACATATTTTGAAATCCAAGGAATTTAGTAGCAAAAATTGCAGTACAGTGTATGACATCAAATTTTTTGCTAACTGTAACACTGACTGGGCTATTTACATGGCAAGTTGCAGCTGTCAATCATTTTATATTGGTCAGACTTCTAGACCATTTAGGCTACGCATGTCTGAGCATTTGAGTGATATAAAATGTAAAAGAACAACTAATGCATTATACAAACATACACTCAAACACCAGACAGCTAAATTTCATTTTATTATTATTGACAAACTCACTGGGGATCGAACCCATAAATCTGGTTGGCACCACAAACTTAATATTAAAGAAAAGAAATGGATTACTGAACTGGGTGCTCTGTTTAATCCAGGGCTTAATGAACATTTATGAGGTATTTTTGTGATGCTTTATGTCAGCCTATCATATTTTTTCTTTCATTTGTTTTTCAGTATTTAAGACTTTTTATATTAATCTTTCTGTCTTTTCATTACACTGAAGAAGGCCAGGTTAAACCCAGGCTGAAACCGGTCTGTCGAATAAAGTCTTAATAAACTTTATCATTTTCCACAGTCTACTTGTTGCTGACTATTATTACTTTTTATGCTACTTGTATTTGCCATGCAACTTCCTACGTGCAGGGGAACTTTATTTCAGTCACTAAATACCCAATTTAATTAGCCATCTTGCAGGAAGATTTGTTCCAAATAAATAACTGGTGCTAAAATCATGTACTGAAATGAAATGTCAAAAACTGCATTACTGTATCCTCTTGGAACTCATCTACCTCAGAGAACTACCACATTGGCAAAACTCCCCTAAGAGTTGACCTAGGTGGGAATGTATGCGGACAGTGACCTAACTTTTGGCCAGAATGTCTTCATTGTTGTAAAAAAGTTCTTCTATATTGCCCAGCTTATAAACAAGGGGATTATGTCTAGATCTAGGGATGTCATTGTCCCCTTTACTCAACCCTCATTAGGCCAGTCACTGAATATAATGCCCCTTTGTCATGTATCTGTCCAGACAAAAGCAACAACTGGGACATCTACAGAGATACCTTACTAAAAGGATACAAGGCCTAAATAACATGTCCTACATGGACCAACTCAAACCCTGTCACTATACTTGGTATCCTACAGACTGCTAAAATGTAACCTGTGTCTGGCATACAAGGCACCCTCTGACTCATTACTGATGGATTTACTGTACATCAGCAAGTCAAATGACATCAGAAATACTCATTTTAGGGATCTAAACCTCTTCTACAACATCAACAGAACAGTTTGAAGGGACAGAAATATCTCTCAGATGATACTGCTATTCTTGAACAGACTATTCATCTACATAAAACAAAGTTCATTGCTGTCCATATTCAAGTGCAACTAAGATCTACGGATGGGGAACAGGAAATTTACTCCAGAACTGTCCCATGTACTACTAATGGATAGAGGCAGCTCCTAAATGCTTTACCCCATGCATGGGTCATTAAAATTATTTATGGTATGATCCCAGTTACTCTAACTAGGGGTAATATATAATTAGCAACCAAGCGATGGATAAGGCCAATCTATAACTGAATGGGATAGGTTATTTTGGTCAGATAAAGGGAAACTGTCTAGACATAAAATGGCCCATAATGGCAGCTAGCCTACTACTTACTTATCGATCTATGAATCATGCTAAACATTAGGAATTGATGTTGTCATCTTAAACACCTTCTGTAGCAGGTGTGCCTGCATTTTATTCCTGAATAACCATCATTTACATTTCTCTCCGAGCCCATTTTAAGTTATTCTGAACAATTTTACAGCACCAAAGAAAGAAGCTAAATTCCAAGCTTTTACAATGACTGTCATTTTGTAGTCTTACATTATAACCATTTATAAATCCTCCCCTACACTCTTCCTGAGGTGTCAGAGATAGCTAGTACTAAAATACTTCAAATAATTTATTCTATTACTCACCAGAGACTTATCTCATTGGGAAGTTTTTTTTTTTTATCTTGAATGTTAGAGAAATGTGGTAACATGCTTTCAGTTTTTGCTCAAAAGTAGTTTACAAGCTCAGAGCAAAATGATGTAGAACTATTTGTGCTTGATTTTGTATTTAATTTTTTTAAACTGAAGGACAAATACATTCATAAATTACATTATCTGACTTCTGTTGCATTGCTACCCCTTGTGAACTTGTGGCATACTAACAGTTCTTCAAAACCTTATTCCTTGCACATGAAGTAAGTCATTTTCTGTGAAAAGACTCACACTACTTTTTATAAAACTGATACAGTTACAGAAAATACCACTTACAAATGGATCACTATACAAAATAAATGGTTATCTATTAGGTCGCTATCTTTTTAAATGGCTGAAATGAAACATATCTACCAAAACTTGGTCATGCAGAACAAACCATGCCATCATGAAATGCAAAATAATTATTTTCATCTTATTACAATGCTTTAGTGTGATAGTAAGATGACTTAAATGTAGTATCAAGGCTTTCTGTGATATTTAGAGAAAAAGTCACAATATAGTGTTCTTATAAAATATCAAGACATTTGTCATTTTTCATACCCCTATGACAGAACTTCCCAAATTATTGCTGCTTTGCAGAAAGAGACACATGGTTAACAGGTGCCTGATACTGTTTCTGTTCTCCATAAAAAAGGCAGTGATAGACAGTTTCACAGCATTCCCCGGATTTACTATTCTTCCATGCAGGACTAGCTTAGTCCTGCACAGAGGTGGCCATTTAGGAGCAGGACAGCAGCATGCCATGCATAGTAATGAGGCGTGCTGCCTGAGCTCCTAGTCTTACACAGAGCGTGTAAGAGTGCAAGGGGTGTGCCTGAGACCAGACCACTCAGAATATACTCACTCACGCAATGAAGAACAGCAGAAAGGGGTCAGAAATGAGCAAGACTGCTCATAGGTGTCCGCATATCCTCACCAACAGTCCCCTTGTGTACAACAGCAGCAGTATACATAAATTAAATGAACAAACCCTTTATTTTTTTTTTTTTTATAAAAATCCCATTAATGCTAACCGTAGGTGCACGGATGTGCCCATCGCTTAGCTATGGTTAATGCAGCTTAAATGGCTGAAGAGGATAACAAGGAAGATATATGCAAATGAAGCAGCATAGCAATAGTATAGTGGGCAGAGCATTCGCCTTACGAGCAGACATTCCCGGTTCAAGTCCCACTACATCACATTCCATTTTCTATGGCAAAGCACATTATGATCAATATTTGTATTGCAAAACCCACTAAATAACATAGTTTTATGAACTGGAGGACTGCAATAAATGCACATGTGAGGTGCCAGTGTTATAATGATTAAAGCACTAGTAAGCAGATTTAGGCACCAATAAGTAGTAGTAAGCAAATGTAAGCACTTGTAAGCGAGTTTAACCCCGTTTGCATGGCAGTAAGCAATGCCTATACTTGTTAAGCAATTCAGAAGCTAACTCTCTGTAAGCAGATGTAACAGCAGGTTAGCAGTGCTTACTGTCACGCAAACCTGCACAAACCCATTTACAAATGCTCAAAAGTACCTTAATCACTCTGTATCCAATGGCCTTTGTTCTACCCATCAACAAAATAAACAGCCATGCAGGACTTGAACCCAAGACCCTATACACCATAGTCACAGTAGTTAACCACCAAGCCATCAAAGAAGTACAGAAGAATGAGGTATCAGCAAACAAGTCCTCACCATAGTAAAACAAAACTGAACCTGTGAAATGAATCAGTATACAGTCATATGTTCCATAACCCACTACATAGCATAAATATGTGAACTGGAGTATAACAGTAAACCCAGAAGTGAGGTGCAATTATAATAGAGTGTTGAGGTCTCCAATAAAACACAAGGACCCCATAAAGTGTACGTACACATTAATCATGGATACCAGGCATACATATTAGGTGTAATGAATAATAACTCAATGCCAAAAAGAAATTATAACGCAAAGTCTAATGTAAGCAATGCTAAGCATTGCACAGGCCAGCTTAGGAGGTGTAGGCAATGTGCAGGCCAGCTAACTCATTGTGTCCAGTGGTATACCCCTTTAAACAATGCCACCCTTAGGTATGCAGGTTTGCCCATAGCATAGCCTTTTCAAAACTGGCCAGTCACGGAAAAGTGTGGGAAATTGGCCCTACGTAAACCCAAGAGGTGGGAATACATCTCAAAACTGGTTGTAGCTTCTCCTTGCAGGCACTATGGCAGCAAGGGGAGAAAGTGTGCACTTTAGGGCGCAGCGCTGGTGCATCTAAGAGTCCAAGGTCATGGCAGGATTCCTTGTCAAAGACCATGATCAGAGACTGCTGCAGGGCTAGTACCAGGGCTCCTAATATAAGGCGGAGGCCTGGGACCATCTCGACCATGACCTCACCAGTGCCACTGGCATACCCCAAACTAGTGAGCAGGTCAGGCACCACTATCCCAACCTGAAGTGGCATAAGGGGGACCTCTGGGAGGAGTGGCTCCAAGAGGCTAGAGCAGCAGGGGATGTTCCAGTCATGTGTAAGTATCACCCCAGTATGTGTGTAATAATTGCCAGCTCAAGTATATCATGGATAGGTATGGCTACATATTCCTCCTATGTCCCCCACAGCTGCAATGGAGTGGGCCGCAAACCAGGAGGCCCACATTAGTCACCTGGCAAGGTCACAACACGAAGCAGGTCAGTAATATTCATGCATTTACTGTCATAGTAAATAAAAAAAGTAGCAGTAAATCAATTGCCTGTATAAAACCTGTAATGTTCAAGGCAAGTACTGCATACACTAGAGAGTATGGCAGGAAGAGTCTCATACTGTTTGTATGTCAATAGAAGTGTAATAGCCTGACAAAACAGGTCTAACTGCTGGACTGCATGCGTATATTCTGGTATCATATGGTAATGTAGATTTGCAATCATGTAAAAGTACTGTCATATTAAGCACTTTTACCCACACCGTGCACCATAAATTGAATGTGTAGGAATGCCTGTATATGACAGGTGTAATCCCCAGAGGTCATTTAGTATAACTGAGAGACACATAGACGGTAAACAGGGAAATTGCAGACAACAAAAACTGAATAGCACATGCACCTGAGATGTGAACTGTTGTCTGTTTAGCACACAAAGCCACTGTTCAAATCCTGCCAGTGGTAGTAGTCTGCATACAGCATCATATCCCACAACTGTAAAGATATGTTCAGAATGTCCAGTAAAGTGGCCCATATCTGTTGCCTATCAACCTGTCCCCCTGGGAAATCAGTGGGATGATCCCAGACGTATGGGCAGCAAACAGGAAATACAACTGATTGACACACATCTATGAGAACAAAGCTGGCACACTAGCAACTCCCCAAAACCTTATGTGACTAAGAAGCCACTTATGTCCATTTACACCCCAACTTGTCAAGCTGTGGTCAGAGTGTGCACAGTAACAGAGTGAGATGTATGTGCATAATAGTAATGTGGAATCTGGTACTGTGTGTGGGAACATTCAGGTAGTGCTAATAAACATTCCTCCCACAGGTCTGTCAGATATGAACACTGTGTCCAGAAATACAAGAATGATACCCTGTACTGGTACTGTTCACAGTGGTATTTTATGGCATTGCGACTGATGCAGTTGCTCTGTATAATGAGGTATTACACATCACTGTCATCCACACTGTCCTACAACATATAATTGTCTAGGAAATTTGTATAACTGTGTTGTAATACAAGGTCAGAATGCAAAAGCACAGGGGATTAATAAAACAGAAAGCAGATAGGAGATATACAGTAATATCTATATAGCAGACACAACTGTGATGGACAGTGTTTAAGTTGCAGCAGACACAGCCAAGGTCTGAATCCTGGGAGTGGAATTAGTCTGCATACAGAATCATACCCCACAACTGTACAGATGAGGCCTGAATGTCCAGTATATGGGCCCATATCTACTGCTTGTCCCGCTGTCTCCCTGGTAACTTTGTGGGATGATCCCAGATGTTTAGCCAGCAAACAGGGAATACAAGTGATTGTTGAACATCTATGAGAACACACATGTCACTGTAGCAGCCCCTGAAACTGTTAGGAGAGTATTATTACAAGTATGTCCTATCTAAACTCCCATGTTGTCAAGCTGTGACCAGAGTGTATACAGTAACAGAGTGAAATGTATGTGCATAATACTAATGTGGAATCCGGAACTTTGTGTGGCAACAGTCAGGTAGCAGCAGCGGATCCAGGAATTTGCAAAAGGAGGGGTACGGTCTGGTTAGCTGACTACCAGGGTGGAAGTCGGAATGTGGGACACTGAGTTTGGTGGTTGTGGAAAAATTACCTTAAGAAGCTCTGACATCATATGTGGAAAGACAGCAGTATACATTCAGTCGTGCATGATTTTGCTGTGGATGTGATAGTAGAAACAGGTAACAACTCCCAAATACACTTTGGTTTCACATACAGGGAAGCAATATTATTTTGGGCTCATCATAACAATAAATATGCCAGCCAGGTATGTGATAGTTTTTCAAATGATGTTATTTTGAGCACATAGCTACAATAAAGGCATAAGCCAGTTACTTATTGCTTTAACAAAATACAAAGCAATGAATATTGTCATGGCTATTGTACTCTGCCACATGTTCTTGGTCACTGCTGAAAATGGTTCCTGGTCCAGCCCATTTCCTGGCCAAAATACAATAAATAAACATAGGCAACATAATCATCCCACTCTGGCAGTGTGTGTGTGTGTGCGTGTGTGCGTGTGTGCGTGTGTGTGTGTGTGTGTGTGCGTGTGTGTGTGTGTGTGTGTGTGTGTGTGTGTGTGTGTGTGTGTGTGTGTGTGTGTGTGTGTGTGTGTGTGTGTGTGTGTCTGTCTCTGTCAACTACACTACAGTCCAAATCTCAGTAATGTCAAAAGCCCCACTTAAATCATGAAAAGCATAGATTGCATTAAAACATAAAAAAACAGTGCCTACTAATAAACTGAAACAAACAAGGGCACCGATGTGAATGTGAAACATACAGGAATGTTCACAAAACAGATGAAATATTTTAAAACCCAACAATCCCTGGTGTGTGGCAGTACTAACAAACATTTAAACTTGTATTAGAAACACAATGTTCATACTTTCAAATGCAGTATATGCAGACTAACATATCCTCTACATTTTATTTTGCACATGTACAGTTTTAGCAAGGCTGAAATCAAATAGCTGGATACTTTCAGTTTATGTGATATCACACAAAGCCATGCTGAAATTGTTATTCATGTGTAATTCTTTATTAGGTATAGAGTAATACAACTTAAAAAAGAAGTCATGATGCTACCCTACATTAGCAAAATGACACATTTAAAAAGAGAAAAATGTGAGTGGTGACTGAGATTATGAATGGTGACCCAGCTCCTTCACACCCCAGAATGACAGTAAAGGTATAAAAAATGCTCAGGTGACTACTTAATAGCAAGTTAACTAAACAGCTATTAAGTCTGAAGACTAAACTTCTCTGTCACATCAGCCTTCTGTAAGTCCTTTACATGTACCTTGCCACCTCAATGTTTTCTTTTCCTAAAAGATTATTTTTTTTAAATCTCTGCCACATTCCTACCTCTTTTTCTCTCCCGCCTCTCTTTACTAATTTTTGCACCTTCCTTCCTTTAGTCTTCTCACCCCGTTTTCTGTCACAACTGCTCTGTCTACTTACATTACCCTTTTCGATCCTCTGCCTTTTTTCTTCTCTGCTACCTATTCTCCAATTTCCTCCTGTTTTCATCTTCCTGCCTCTTTTGCTTAAGTGAACCTCCTTCATGAACTGTCATGTATTTCTTCTCCTTTCTTTTTTCTCCCCATGCTTTTAAGATAATTACCAATTGGTTTATATTCTTGTATTTCTTTACTGCTTCATTTCTAGCTATCAGACTTCATTGTCATTTTCATGACTGTTTTGGTGTTATGACAGTTTTCTACTCCTTCTACATTGATTTATTCAGTGATCCTTTAGTGCTATTAGACCTTCTTTTCTTCCTTCCCCTCTCATCTTCATTTTCTCTCCAGAACATCTACTGTAATAGCCTGAATCATCTTCCACAATAAGTCCTCTGTATACTCTACCTCCTTTCCTTCATGTCATCTTTCCTACAACCACATTGCTAAATTACATCTCCACACAACTCACACATATTTCTCATTGTCACAGTGTTTAGTCCCTTGACTCCCAATAATACACTTTCTGTCTCAGAAACTATCCTGCATTTCGCTTCCATTATGTCAAACTTTCTTGCTTTTTACTTCACCTTCTATTCACCCTTTATTCACCTGCACTGGCTTTATTACACTCACATTGCCAACATTCTTATTGCTTCCTGCTCCTTTCATTTTTATAGATTTTGGCACAACCTCATGAATTCTCCATTTCTTTCTTTCTTTACTTATTTCATCCTTCGTTTCTTTTTTCATTCTCTCTCTCCAGTTAATCCTTCCTTTTTGTCGTTCCTTTTAGTTCTGCCTTCCTTTTGTTCTCCTTCTAATCCTTCCTTCCTTCGTGCAGTAGTTTTTTCTTTCTTCCTCATTTCCTTTTTGTATTTCTTTATTCCTTCCTTCATTCCTGTCTTCCATTTCTTTTATTCTTCATTATATTCATCCTTTCTAGCCTCCATTTTTCTTATTTCCTTTTCTCTTTCTGTTTTATTCTCTCTCCTTTACTGTCCTTCTTTTTGCCTTCCATTTATTTCTGTCAACGTTTCTTTTCTTTCTTTGTTCCTTGCTTTCTTTTCTTCCATTCTATATATATCTATCATCTTACATTACAATTTCTGTTTTGTTGTGTACCACACCAGCAACTTACAGTTAGGTATCAAACTTTCTAAAAGCAGTCTGGTTTCATGTATCAGTTTTGCAGCCATTTTTTACTGATACATATATCACTCCTCTTTACATCATACACAGTACTTTAATATAACATTTAGCTCCATCAGTGTCAGAGCAGTACTGTTCAGTTTACTTAAAACTGGACATTAAACTTTCCCTCCATTTTCCATCCCAGAAGTTTTTTTTTTACAATTGCATTGTAACAATCTCTGTCTTTAGTTGTTATATTTATTTACATTCCAATGTGATGCTATCATATCAACCAGAAATGGAAGCTCCAGCAGATAAGTCCGGGAACGGTCACAAGCAGAACCAAAACCTAGTTCGGGATGTACTACTGATCAATGATTATAATGTTTTTATTCTAAAATATTTTATTAAAACAAATAGAATCCCAGTATACAAGCTTATCACACCTTCCCCTTAACACTTTCAAGTGTTTACACTGCATTTTTAAAAAAGTTTTATACTTCACTAAAACCAAGTGATACTGGTATTTCCTTAAACCCTGTTGACTTTAAAACGAATTTATGCTCACTTTTTCATTAAGACATGAAGAATAATCAACCCTAAAATTACATATCAATTTATATTCTATTTCTTCCATTTGTGTTTTTGCATTTCCTTTTCTAATACTTGACTTAAACAAATCTAAAACAGTGGATTCAAATGCATGGGCACTTCCTTCAAAATGAATGTGCTTAAATAAAGCATTACTGACTACAGTTGTATTTGTTTCCAACATGTGACCCCTAATTCTGTCTTTCAACCTTCCATTTATTTTTCCTACATAAAAGTTGTCACATTCTTTACATAATGTCAAGTATAATCATTTTTTTGCACATTATAAATTTCTTAGCAAAAGAACTGAGGGAAAAAGGCTTTGCCAGGACTGAATTAGAAAGAGAAATTCAAGAGGCACTTCAAAAAAAGAACTGATTCAAATACAATTTAGACACAAGGAATGATGGCAACAGGTCTGCAGTAGACCTAAATAGCAATAGTAATAGTATAAAAGAGAGGAAAGTAAGAATGACGATTACATGGAATAGTCAAACTAAAGATGTTATAGGGAGAGTTAAGAAGATATGACAGATACTGTAAGCTTTACATTGTGAAAAAATATAGTTCTTGAATTACTGAGTTTTTTACAAAAGATCAAAAAATTAAAGCAAAAGCTGTACTATAAAGAACAAACTATGTTAAACAAAAGAAAAAATTATGATAAATATGGAAGTGTTCCATGTTGGAACTGTCAACAATATATAGCAAATATTAAACTATAAATCTATTTACAATAAAGAATTTCATCTGAGATGTACAGAGACATGTGGCACACAAATACAAATCCCTAAAAGTGCTAGTTACATTCAAAGTAACAGCACAGCTCAAGACAAACATCTTCTGAAGGGGGCAAGCCACCTGCTTGCCTCCTGTACCCCCATGAACATATATTTGTGTGTGTGGGCACATCTCCCATGAATATATATATATATATATATATATATATATAATATACATACACACACACACACACACACACACACACACACACACACACACACACACACACACACACACACACACACATGCGCGCGCACACATACACATACACATATAAAAAGCTGTACAGAGGAATGCCATTGGGGAAGGGAAAAACTCATCAAAACAGCATACAACAGATTCAGGCAACCATATGTTTCACTCTGACATGACTATGCAATCATTTCTGAACTTGAAATACTTATTCATTTATGTATTCATTTACTAAGTTAGTTTTTTTTGTTTTAATTTTTTGGCCATTCTAAACCCATTTTTCCAAGTGCATCCATGGAGAAAAGCTTTCAAAAATAAATCATTAAACAGTGATTACACAAAAACTAGATGTTAGCAACAGTAATCTCATACATATGTCATGACATAACCAGAGCTGGAATTCAATGTTGCAAGACATTAGAATGTTTGAATTGTATAAAAAAATACATGTATACATTTCATGCCAAAAAGAGGCTCAAGAAGAGTTGTCACCTCAAGCAAAATAAACACAAATGTAATTATTTTTAAACTATATTTGAATGAAGAGGAAATATCAGCACAAAACAAGGCATTACAGTGTATACAACTTGTATAAGACCTAACCCAACATAACATTATATTATTATATAGATATGTTAGACCTTATAATAGTAATATTCTTTTTTTTTCTATTTTTTTTTATTTTGTTTTTTTGATACAATAGAAATATTGGCAGCACTGGAACAAAATAATCTAGATTATTAGCCCCTATCCAATAATATGGCCCTTAACTCCGAAGCCCATTTTGTGAATCATTTAGATTAACAAGACTCATTTTCCACCCTTCTCCTTGTTTAGCATTTTCTCCCCTCACTATCTTCATAGATATTCACAGATATTTTACTTCTCCCTATACCATTACATTATTGACTGATTCATCACAGTATTTCCCCAAGCTCTTATCTCCTACCATTTACTTCACTGCATTCTCCAGTTCTTTCTTCATGTTTGCTACCTTTACTTCTATTATCATCATCTCCTGCCTCCCAAAGCCTGGTCACCCCAAGTCATAAAGCAATTGGGTAAACAGGGAGCAGGTGGCTGGACCAGGCTATCTGTTTGTAGTACCTGCTTAATGCATACCCCTGGGTGACTATTTCTGCCCATCTCATTCCCAGCATTCATAGGCAGAATAATGGCTGACTTTGCACTAGTGTTGATCTTGCCTTTTGACAACCTATTGTGTGTGTGTGTGTGTGTGTGTGTGTGTGTGTGTGTGTGTGTGTGTGTGTGTGTGTGTGTGTGTGTGTGCCTTTCTCTCTCTCTCTGTCTCCAGTGATACAGGCCCTTTGTTGATATTCTGAAGGTTTTTATACACAGTGTTCATGCAGTTGTACCAATCGATCTGATCAACCCACCAATACAGCTCAGTCTCATTGTATGTATCAATATCTGCACTGTATTGTTTCCAGTTAGTTGCAAGAAAAGTTAATCTCCAGCTTGTTGTCTGCACATCAAAGAATACATTTTTGATTCCTCTAAACAGGTCCAGAAACTCATCAGTTGCATAATATGTTATATGTTCCTCATAAAATCTAAAACAGCCATTTCAAGATTTTCTATGCACAAGTAAATAGCTAGACAAATAAATAAGTCCCCCTCAGAAAAAAATGTAATACAAAATTCAAAATAAACCCCTAGGGTAGAACCCTACTATTAATAGAATATATAATAAAAGAAAAATCTCATTCCACCCAAAACTCTCATGAAGCCAAAAACATTATTGCTAAACCAAACAAGAAACTCCAAATCCTGATCAAATCAATCAAAGCCAGATATGAGGCAAAAATAGCCACCCAGGTAAAATATAATTACAAAGCCTTCTTTAATTATGTTAGAAATCTCAAATAAATGACAATGCCCAGAACTGTGTGGAGCTAATAATAAATGAGACAACATACTCAGATCCAAAGGATATTGCCAGTCTACAAGGGGACAAATTCACCTCCATTTTCACCCCTTCCTCCGCTCCAGTATTCCCTGATTAAGTACCCACCCTCATAAAATCTCCCAAGAACAAGTCCTCAAGGCGCTATCTAATTCCAAGTCCACTATGTCTATAGGACCAGACACCACAGAAGGCTACTTACTGGCTAGCCTTGAAAATGAATTGTCAGACCACCCTGTAGTAGCTATTCAATATTAACCTTAAAACAGGCTTTCTGCCAGGTGAATGGAGGACAGCAACATTAATTTTGCTACTCAAAGGTGAAGCTAAGGCAAATACAAGTAATTACAGACCTATAAGCTTTACCAGCCTCATCTGCAAGGCTATGGAAAGGACCATTATGGAACTTATAAATAGGAATATAGGTGACCTACAGACTCTTGTCCAAACTCAGTTCGGATTAGTCAAGGGCAGGGCCAGCCTAGTTAACCTGACTGATTTATTTGAAAAAGTCACTGAAACAATAGACAAGGGCGAATCAGTTCACAGTGCCTATCTGGACCTTGAAAAGGCATTTGACCCCATCCCACATTCGGGTATCATAGATAAACTCTCCCAGCTAATAGCTTACTGGATAGCAAACTGGATTACAAATAGAACACAGGAAGTAAGGGTGAGTGGCTCTACTTCCACAAAACGACTTGTCATTAGTGTATCACCCCAGGGTTCAGACCTTGGGTCAGTTAGGACTGTGGCTGACCACATCTGCAGATGAGTGAAAACTCATTCCCATAATAAACTTCCCAGAATCCTTCAAGAGAGCCTGTCCCAAGCAAATAGTTGGTGTGAAAACTATGGACTTAGACTAAATGCCAAGAAATGGATGATTGTATCCATCAACAAGCATGATTCCCTTTAAAGCTATCATAATAACAACACCGTTTGGAAACTGATCCTGTAGTTAGAAATTTGTGAACCTATGTTGACGATGAACTATCCTTTGATCACCATGTATCCACTATTGTAAAGAAACTGGTATGAGCAACCTTTTTCATCACACAGTGTACATTGAAGGGTATGGGATCCAGATCCAAGAACATAGTTTTTTCTCTTGTACTCAGCACTCGTTAGACCAATCATTGAGTATAATGCCCCTTTCTGTTTGTACTTGTCCAAACACTTGTCACAGCTACAATGACCACTCAGGGACTCAGAAGGTGAGAACTAATGCTTTAAGAACTGACTTGGCCACTACTGGCAGCTAGCACAGATTCTGAAACAGATGGGTGCTATGAATGGAGCATGACAAGCCAGAAACACTACCGGTTACAGAATTCTGAACTCACCATTGTCTGATTAGACTACTTATCATAAACCCAATATAAAAGAACTGAAGTAATCAGAAAAAAAAGGTACAAGTGTATGGTTCACCTCTCTATGTTCTGCCAATGGCATCAGGTTTCATCAAGGAACATTCATAAAATGAAAATAAGACATCCTGACAACTGCTCATGCCCAGACCTGAAGTGTCAGCATATTGTCAAGAACCATGCTCACAGTGTACACATGAGAAACAAATTCTAGTATATTCTTTTCATAAAAAATAGGGGGAGAATGGGACTCTGTGATGGATGATTGGAGGATCGTAACGGGATCACATCTGTCTTTGCCTGATTGGGTGCAAAGCTGTACTGACAAGCCTCTAAAAGATGGCATTCCAAGGCAGTGAGTTCTGACACATGACAAGAATGTGACTAAAAAAGAATATTCATTATTGTCTATCATCTGCATACTAATGACAATATATCTCTGACATGAGTGATATATTTCAGTGGCAGCATGTTTACCATGAGTAACAGCAATGCCGAGATTGAGCCCTGAGGCATTCCTGAAACCAGTACATGGTCCCCTGAAGGACTTAATACTAGAGGAGCAAAGAGGACTTTAAATCAGAAACTCCACAGTAAGCATAACCTGAGACATATGAGGACAGGCAATTGGGTACAGTGAATGCTAAATTACAGTAGGCCCAAAAGTGTTTGTTAAGGATATCATGATCCACGATGTCAGGGCACCACTTTGGTGCCTTCAAAGCAGAACATAAAAATAAATAAATACCTTAGGTTTGAATGATTCAGTTCCTTGTTCTTCACTCACTCAGTGCTGGAACTCTGCATAGTTGTTTCTGACAAATGCTCAGGGAATAAGTCTTACTTTTAAAAATGTTTGCACAACAAAGAATTTTCCCAAGCTGTCAATAAATACGCCTAACGTAGCTACACTGGAGATGCTGTTGGAGGAGCACTTGAGGAGCATTACAATACCACCTGACTACAACCTACAATCGCATCTCCAACAAGTCATTAGAGTCTGGTGACAATCAGGGTAGATCGGGATTTCGGCGAGAGAAAGAAAATGTACTTACTGATGCTGAAACTGAAAAATGGACCTTGCATTTTCTTTTCCATGGCTCAGAAAATTAAATGGTACATTCAAACTTGGGGGGAAAAGAACGAACAACATGTGTTCAAAAGGGAAAAAGGGGGCAGCGTGTGCCCCTGTGCCCATGCCTAAATCCGCCACCGGGTAATGCTAACAAACATTGCTCCCACAGGTACATCGGATACGAACACTGTGCTGAGAAATACAGACCATTATAACCTGTACTAGTACAGTTCACTCTGGTATTGTAGGGAACTGTGAGTGTTGCAGTTTCTCTGACTTATAAAGTATCACTGGTCACTGTCACCCACACTGTGTTATATAATATAACTGTGTAGGAAAGCATGAATATGTGTGTGTCAGGTCACAAAAGGTGGAAGAGAGCAATATTCTAGATATGTCCCGGCACACCAGCATGTGGTCAACACATGGCCGGAGTCTGTGCAGAAATAGTTGGATAGCTATGTGCACAACATCAGCCTGGAATCTGGGAGTATGTGTAGAAACAGTTAGTTGGTGTTAACAAACATTCCCTCCACAGGTATACCAGGTAAGAGGTGTATACTGCAGGTAAAACCTGTTCATGTGTAATGATGATGACCGCCATATCACTGTCCAAACTAAGGCTATAGGGTAGTGTAGTAAGATTTGTAAGGTACAGATAACAGCACTGACTAGGAAAGTAATGTGGACTACAGGAATATACTAGTTAATTGACATCTTTCTCTCCCCCCACCATATCTCCGGCAATAATCAATATACCCACCCCAACTGGTATGTAATGATACATATGTTCTGATAATGTCCAATTGTTTGATGAATATTTTAATGGTTCCCATGCATTTGCTATATTGAATTATTCCAAAATTGGTGGCATGGTGCCATCAGTGTACCTGCATAATGTTCTTATTACCTCTATGGTCCCATATATGCATGTGTTCTGTTTGCTATGCAGCTGTTCCGTATCTGGTGTCTGGGTTAATGGGAATATATATGCATGCTGTTATACCTAACCCTGGAATGTGTTGACTATTACTAACCCACATATGATGATGAAATCTAAACACTATAGCATGCTTGGGAAGGCCAGTCCCAGCAGACCCACCTGTCCCACTTCAACTGGCCGTGGCACCGGGCACCAGCATGTCTGGGGCAAAACCCACGACCTCCTTGTCTGTTGGCCCTGCACCACCTTTGGGTGGAACCACCTCAGGGGATGGGGCTTGCCCCCCTGGGAGTGGGCTCAGACAATCACCTGTCACCCTTCGCCAGGTTGGGGTTGTGGTGCATAGAAAGATCAACCAGCAGTTTGGTGATCTTCTATGCCAGCTCAAGGGCCGGGTGTCAGGATTAGAGGGTCAGCCTGGCTCTGCAACTCAGCCCCCAGCACATCCACTTTCAGGGCTGTGAAGATGCAGTGGTGACTTCCCATGGGAGGGGACCTCAGTCCCACTATTTCCACTAGGAGGCTTGTGGGTTTCTGATTTTCTAACACCCCTCCCCATCAAGGTGTTTACCCCACACATGTGTCATATACCACCCCTGTATGTGTCTTGTTTGTCTTGTCTGTTAACCTACCCAACCAACCTCCCCAAATATACCTACTACCCCTCCCCAACATCCCACTCTCACCTGACAGAAAAAAAGAGCAATCTGTTCCCACAAAAAAATCAAGCAGCGTATATACATAGCTGTCCATTTCACATATGTGTCCACTGGACACGTAATCTGGTCTAATCGGCATCACAACTTATTTTTCTTGTCCTCACCTCCTCCCAGAGGTTTGAGTGTCCAAATCTACCTCCAAATTCAGTGTATATACAAAGCTGTTGCTGTAGAAGAAATGGGCAGCTATGGACCTTCCCTACACCCTTCTTGCACATTCATGGCTATTTTCCCTCTTTGTGCCCCTTTTTTCACCACTATCCTATCAACCCCTATTTCTTGTCTTTTAAAGAAATTAGCACGGGGTAAGTGGGAGTAAGCACTTTTAAGCAGCAGTAAGTGGGTTTACGCCTGTTTGCATGGGGGTAAGCTATGCCTACACAGGTTAAGCAATTTAGAACCTAACTGAGTATAAGTAACTGTAGCCAGAAGTTAGCAGTGCTTACCTCCGCGCAAACCTACTTACAACTTCTTTAAAGTGCCTTAATTACTCTGTATCCAATGGCCCATGTTCTGCCCAGCAACAAAATAAACAGCCTCTGCAAGTCTAGAACCCAGGACCCTGCACTCCATAGCCAAAGTGATTTATCACTAAGCCATGTCAGATATACATAACCATGATGTTTTCCAAAACAGATCATCCAGCCCAGTCATTCAACAGTAAAGAGAATGTATTCCAACATTTAGATGAATGTGTGTAAATATATTAATATCTAAACATATGCAACATATATATATATATATATATATATATATATATATATATATATATATATATATATATATATATATTAACACATATACATGCAAATGTCTACATCTATAGATGTATATGTCTACACCTATATGTCTAAATATACACAGCAAGTTACATACATGTAAGCAGATGTATATCTATGTAGGTATATACAGACATAGTTTTATATATATATATATATATATATATATATATATATATATATATATATATATATATATATATATATATATCCAGAGATATATATATATATATATATATAAAACCAAATATATATATATATATATATATATATATATATATATATATAGGTATATATGGACATATATCTGTAGATAACAATGGGAAAATAACTAAAACATATATGTCCACATGCACCATTAATGGAGTTGAGAGGACCCAAACAATATATGTCTTGCACGAATAGGTATACCCCCCCCCACAGCCAAACACATCCGCCCTGCAATACACTACCATGTGTTGCAGATCCCATAATCAGGACCTGACATGACATGAGCATCCCTAGCATACATATACACAGACACATATATGCAGATGCAGATATACACACACACACATATATATATATATATATATATATATATATATATGCATATATATAGATATATATGTAAATACACATGCACACGCAGAGATATGTACAGTAAGTTACATATGTAGTACATGCACACAGTATGGAACAGCCACTATTCCTACAGTTACCACCTTACCAAGTGGAGACTGTATGAGCCACCCATAGAAATGACATTCATTGCCTACAACATATACCCACAGAGATATCAAAGGATATAACACCACACACAGGTGTGCATAAATGGGAAAGCTTTATTTGTGTACTATTACAGTTTTATATGCCATGTCATATAACTGTTTAGACATGGACATCCATATAAACTGAGTAATACAACTGTGAAACAATTATACTAATACAGTAGTCTGGAAAAGTTAACAAATGTTGTTGTCCAGGCCAAGGCCATCAAGTAGTACAATAGTAAAGACAGATGGCCCACAGGATACCAAACAATCAATGGTACATAACGCAGGTGTATAGTTCAGCAGCCTCTATCTACACTCTGTAGACAATCCCTAGGGGGTAAAGACCACTGTTGACACAATGGGATGTAACTGTTACACAACAAGGCACAACCGACACCATCACAAGCACACTGACAAACAAAACAGTCTGTATGGCAGGTGGCAGTAGGCCTGCATTTAACCAAGGTGGATTGTATGGTAATGTACATCCATATATCTTAAGGTAGCTCACTCCTGATGGTCTTCAGGACTTTGAGCTTTCAGGATTCTTTAGCACTCCCATATACATATGTGTATATATAGATATATGTATACATAGATATATGCATATGTATATATAGATATATGTATATATAGCTATATATGTATGCACATCCAATGTGTTGGCATATATGTAAATATCAACAACTATATGTGCATACATATCAATTCTGATATACCTACTACTGTCAAAATATATGTAGATATCCATACGTATATGGGCATATGTATCTTTATCTGTATATGTGTAGACATATATTGCTCTGCATATGTGTGCATATATATATATATATATATATATATATATATATATATATAGGTGTTTATTTGTATATCTATGTACATATATATATATATATATATATATATATATATATATATATATATATATGGATCTACCTGAGAAGGTCGACAAGCCATTTGATCGACACTCATTTGGTTGACAGTTCATTTGGTCAAAAAGCAGTTTTATATGGGGTTTCAGCCCCACACCCCAATGTGGGGGCCTGTGCCCCCCACACCCCCCCCGAACTATATATATATCAACTCCAGGGTCACACAACATTGGGGTCGGGGGCAAATCTGCTTGTCGACCAAATGAACTGTCGACCAACTGAGTGTCGATCAAATGGCTTGTCGACCATCTCAGGTAGACCCATATATATATATATATATATATATATATATATATATATATATATATATATATATATATATATATATATATATATATATATATATATATATATATATATATCCATCTATGTATGTCGATATGTATTTCGGTATGTCTATATAGATATCTGGATAAGTATATGCACATATATCATCACCATATGTCCTGAACATGGAGTGTAGCCCTACCAAAGCCCCTGTAGACCCAACTTCGTAGTGCAAAGGGATGTCAGGTATGTATAGCAGGTATACTTTTAGAGTATTGCTGTTGTTATAGGGATTGTCTTCACAGACATGGTGTGTGTGGGAGGTCACATCTGCTTTTAACACATGCACCATTGGCTACTGACAGACATCCTAAGGACATCATAGTACAGTACCACTGCTAGCACGTAATGCTCCTGTGGACTACAGCAGAGATATTGGCCAATATATGTGGACAGTCTGACACACTCTGGACAGTCCAGAGGTATACACATAACCCCTTAGTGAAAGACATATGGACCAGTCCTGACAATGTGGATGTTAACAGCCATGTAAATGGGTATAACACATTAACTACTGGTCAACTTTTGCCCCCATAGGTTATGCATTCACACATCCCTGTCTGTCCTGCCACATAATAACCACTGGTAAGGGGGTGCCATGGCCACATACCACCCACTAAATATTGACATACATCTGTAGAGCATCCCACTTCTCTGTCTGACATACATGACTGTTATGGTGGCCCAGCAGCAGTGCATCTGGCAAGTAACTGGACATTACATCTCACTTGGTAAGTACACTAAGCTGCTAGGCATGTAACAAAGCACTGTGCAGGCTACAGGTAGACTGGCTCAGCACTGGCCTACATTTCCTATGGGGGAATGCACATGTACCTGCACATAGATAGCAGGCTCTACAGGCATGCCACAGCACAGAGTAACACTTACCTGTGTGTAAGTGCATCACTACAACCAATGTGAACACAGCCACAGCTACATATGGCATGCAAGTGTATTATTACAGTATATGGATTATCTGTTCAACACCAATCTCATATGTGCCACTCACACACTAGCCCTACATATACTGGGCCACTACACAGTGTGGTCCGCTGCCTGTCTGTGGTATGGGACAAGTGTGTGTATGGCCCTACAAACATGTAAGCCGATAGGGTAACATAAAGTGGAGCAGCATGTAACATCAGATAGAACAGGACCAAGAACAATGACATCTACCACAGTATGTACACAGGCCAAGGTACATATTAACAATACACACACTGCTGACAATCATCATAAGTACACAGACCTCAGTACTGTACACACAACCACAGAATGTCCAGGTTATGTCATCAAATATAACCCCTACTATACATTACATGTGTAGCAGTCTGATATCTCACTGGCTTGTTATCAGATATGATGTCAGTAATTATGGTGTACAGTGCATATGCACCCCTTACTGCATGATATATGTACAAAGGTTGTCAGGGTTGTGGCTGGAGGCACATGCACAGGGCCAATATTGACATGTTGCTGTGATAACCTCATACATTTACTGTTGTAACAGGGTTTGTTGCACCATATGTCATATGAGGGATATGAAGTCAGTAATTCTAACGACTGTCACCATCTACAGACTGCAATCCTCACACTATTGTCTGCAATTCACAGAGAGGTGCTCTGTGTGTAACACCTGAAACAAAAGGCACCACACACTGGCCAGTCTGCAGATGGCCCTACAGATGGGTGTTCCCTCATAAACATAGCACTGACATGGCAGGTATGTAAACATGTAGGACAGTCATATCCACACACACCCTGTTAAACAAACATTACTCCAAATGCAGTATAGCAGCACTTACAGTCTGTAGTCAGGTCAGGCACATCCCCCTCCTGTGTGTTGGCCTGTTTCCACAGTGTATGTTGTTAGAGGTAAACCCCAATCCATCTGAGATGCTGTTTTCCAAACAACAGATCGAGTTCCTGCTCACAGTGAATGAAAGGCCCAACACCAACATGATGTTCCTAGATAATGGTGTGTGTTTCCATGCAACTGGCTATGAGAATGTTACCACAGATGTTCAACATGCAATCAGCTAGAGGAGGACTGCAATTCATGCAGAGACCATCAGCTGATCCTGAGCATCACTTAAAATACACATGCTGCTGCCTAAGCAAAGCAGGTGTAAGTCTCTACATCCACCAGAGAGGGAGTAAGAGAGGCAGACACAGGCACAGAAAAGCCAGAGAGGGGTGGGAGAGTAAAACTTATGCATGTTTGTGTCACACACCTACCAGTACAGTGAATCAAATCCCTGATGACTATGTAGTGCTGTCACAGTTCCATGCAGTTATTGGATGCACCACATAGGTTACATGTTGGGGAACCCTCAGAACGTATATGTGATGGTGAGTGACATCTGCAACAGGGATATGGTAGCTATGTGGTAGATGTTGTACATGTGCCTGCCCACATGAACAAGTATCAATGTCAACACAACCACACTCTCACAGGGACGCACAGACATTGCCACACTTGGCAGAGCCAGGAATACAACTCATTACTAGTGGGATTGCCACAACACAGTACTGTGCAGGTATCAGATGCACCACAGGGGTCATACGGAGGTTATATGTGCAAAGGGTATGTGGAGGTGTCTGACCTCAGACACCATGTTTCAGTATGCCAATGGGGGTTGTAGTGAATGTGAATAGGGTCATACACATCATACAACACACACAGACATGGGTGCCAGTACTGACATGCATGTGTGCACTGTTTCACAGGTGTGTTGTGGTTGATGGTGCCAGATGGCTATACAAGGCTAGGTGATGGGTATAACTTGACATCAGGCCACATGACAATAGTCTGCATTGTGGCTCAGGGGTGTAGTGTCTGGAGTTGCCTACACAGGTAGGTATTGTATTCACCATCCAGTCACTGGGGTGACTATTGCTTGTGGCCAATGCTGTGCATTGCTTGCCATGTATGTGTTCCTTCATCCATGATATGGACAGTGTCTGGGATGTGCACACCTCCCACATGCATGTACAGTGACATGTGGAACTGTACCTGGGGTGTCTGGCCCATGTTGTATACACAGATCATTATTATCAAATGTGCCAGTCCTGGCCTCATGTGCAGGGAACTGTTCATGGACAGTAGTTTGGCCCTGCACATACATTGATAGCATGATAGAGGTATTCCCTGGTGTCAGGCATGTTGTCATTTGTAGGTCACATTTGATGGCACCACAGGTTTTGCAGGTGTCCAGTTGAGAACATGAGGGAGGTGCACTGTCAACATGTACATGCCTATTGGACTGATGGACAGGGTGCCATGCCCTCTGTAGCCCACTGCAATCACACCATTTTTACTATCAGTGGGCAATATGCAGGGTACTATCAATATAGCTGCTGTTCGGCTGTTGCCTAGGCAAGTGTGTGTGTGTGTGTGAGGCATGGGTTTGGAGTGTACCCTGGATAATACAAGGGTTGCTAACATTGTTCAGCTGGCATTGATGTCACATTTAGAGGTATGGATTTGCACCCCAGCCTCATGGCTATTTCACATCTGTTATCCCTGTACGGTGGACATTGTGATGTATACTTGGCCCACCATATAAGAAGTTTGCAAAACCCGCTCAACACTGAGTGCAGTTGTCACACACTCACACCCACCACCACACAGGATACAAATGACAAACACACGTCATGTCTGGGATTAGAACTCCTGCCTAACTAGTATATTACACTATAGCACTACACCATTATAGGACACACCATGGAGATTATTGGAGTTCTCTTTCCCCAAAGGTGTATTTCACAGTGAATGACATCAGCAGGATTTCCAAAGTAGGGCATTTGAATTGCAGTGATTGTGACTAGCCTAAAATGCATTGCTCCCTAAACAAACATAGACGCACACACAAAACATCCACAACTGCCATGCGTGGGGATAGAACCCCTACCACAGGTCTATATCACACTACAGCATGATGCTGTTATAGGACACACCATGAAGATTACTGGAGTGCCCCTTCCCCAAAGGTGTATTTTGCAGTGAATGACATCAGCAGAATTGCCAAAGTAGGGCATTTTAATTGTAGTGAGTGTGACTAGCCTAAAATGCATTGCTCCTTACATAAACATAGACACACACAAAACATCCACAACTGCCATGTGTGGGGATAGAACCCCTACCAGAGGTCTATATCACACTACAACATGATGCTGTTATAGGATGCACCATGGAGATTACTATAAGCCCCTTCCACAAAGGTGTATTTCACAGTGAATGACATCAGCAGGATTGCCAAAGTAGGGCATTTGAATTGTAGTGAGTGTGACTAGCCTAAAATGCATTGCTCCCTACACAAACATTGATACACACACAAAACATCCACGACTGCCATGGGTGGGGATAGAACCCCTTCCAGAGGTCTGTATCACACTACAGCATGATGCTGTTATAGGATGCACCATGGAGATTACTGGAGTGCCTCTTCCCCAAAGGTGTATTTCGCTGTGAATGACATCAGCAGGATTGCCATAGTAGGGCATTTGAATTGTAGTGAGTGTGACTAGCCTAAAATGCTTTACTCTCTAGACACACACACACACACACACACACACACACACACACACACACACACACACACACACACACACACACACACACACACACACACACACACACACACACACACACACACACACACACACACACACACACACACACAGAATTGCCAAGTCTGGGATTAGAACTCCTACCTTACTAATTTATCACACTACTGCAGTACACAGTTATAGGATGCGCTACAGAGATTACTGGGCCACAATTTTCCCAGAGGTGTATTTCTAGGTGGATGAAATCAGCAGCCTTGCCAAAGTAGAGCATTTGAATTGTAGGAAGTGTGACAATGCTAAAAAGCATCGCTCTCTACACAGGCAGAGTCAGACAGACACACACACTTGCCAAGTTTGGGATTAGAACTCCTACCTAACTATTTTATCACACTACAGCAGTACGCAGTTATGGCATATGCTATGGAGATTACTGGGCTACAGTCTTCCCAGAGATGTGTTTCTAGGTGGTTGACATCAGCAGCCTTAACAAAGTAGAGCATTTAAGTTGTAGGGAGTGTGACTACTCTAAAATGCATTGCTCTCTACACAGAGACAGACAGACACACACACAGTTGCCATGTCTGGGATTGGAACTCCCACATTATTAGTTTATCATACTACAGCAGTACATAGTTATTGGACACGTCATGGAGATTACTGGGCTACAACTCTCCCAAAGGTGTATTTCACAGTGGATGACCTCTGCAGGCTTGTCATAGTAGGGCTATGGGGAGGGCAGTGTGTGTGCATGAGCCATAACCCATTCATCTAGAAGTTGACACACCACATGCGGGCACACACAGGATCATATTTCACAGGTACGTGTATACACTTGCTAGATGACTACTTCCTGATACAGTCATGTTGCACAGCTAGCACATGCACCACATAGTCTGTAATGCTGACAGATACCGGTGGCTAATATCTACAATGAGTGACATCTGAACCTCATGTGGTTGTGGCCCTTTGGCTGTGTGCTGGGTTGGACAGGCCTGGATGGCTACTTACACATTCACCCTCTTCCACACATCTATGTATGTCTACCTTTGGCTTATTATAGTGTGTTGTCCTTAGATATATGTCTGTATTCCTATCCACTGTGTGTGCAAGCATGTGTGGTGCATACTGAGGAGTGTCTGCACTAACATCTGCGACTGCCAGATATGTCTGGTCCATTGGTGTTTGCAGACATGGCTTTCATGTGTTTAAGTGTGTGAGCATGCCCAGTATGCCCGTCTGTATTGAATGTGTGAATTGAGTCTGGGTAGTTTGTACTGCAGTGCTGACCTTTGTGTTGTACACCTACAGGTAGCATACTGTTTCTGCAGGGTATCCGTCGATCATTTGGCATTGACTGTTACTACATTTCTACATAAGATGGGGGCGCACACCTGACTATTTCTACATTTCAACACAGGATGGGGCCACACCTGACTGTTACTACATTTCTACGTAGGATGGGGGCACACTTGACTATTTCTACAGTTCGACACAGGATTTGGGGGGGGGCACATCTGACTCTTACTACATTTCTACGTAGGATGGGAGGCACACCTGACTATTTCTACATTTCCACACAGGATTGGAGGGGCACACCTGACTATTATTACATTACTGTGTAGGATGGGGGGGCACACCTGCCACTTGTACACATTTGCTATGACTGTACTGATATGTCAGGTACTGCATTTCATTCTGTATTTTTATCTATCATGCTGACAAGAGGCATACCAGTGTACTAAAGATCTTAGCTTTGATTTGCCTTCATATTAGTTTCTGACATCCTACCCTTCAGAACTAATGTTCCACTGCCTGACCTGCTGTAGTCTGTCTGTGTAGGCCTGGGGGGGTTACTCACAGGTATCATTCAGAGGCCATAGCACTGCCTTTGTTTGTGTTGGTTTACACCTGTCCTGCTGGCTGTGACTGTTGTTGGGCATGTGAACGCTCTGACTGGCATGTGTGAGTCACTTACCTTGTGGGTGTCCTAGTACTGTGGGTGGTGCTGCAGGATTGCCTATGTCAGATGCACATAGTACACTCCCTACACATGGTTGAGCACAGGTAGTGTAATGTTTGGCATCCCTTTTACTGTATGTGAGAGTCAGAGAGTGGTTTATTCCCTGGGTCCCTCCTGTGTCAGTGTATGTGCTATGCGTTGTCTCTTTGCCAAGGCCAGGGCATACTGGGCATGCCTCCTTCTGCCTACTGGAGTAGGCTCAGGTTGTTCCTCCTTCAAGTCACTTTGTGCCTGTGCAGGCCTTGGCAATGGTAGGGGGCTGTGTGGCCCTGTCCTGTGCTGTTCCTGCTGCAGCTGTTTCCACAGGATCATACTGTGTAGCGTAGCACATACGAGGATAATTTGGGTACATGTAGCTGGTGAGTACTGCAAGGCTCCACCGGATGTGTCCAGGCACCGGAACTGTGACTTGAGCATCCCAAACACATGCTCTACTATAATTCTGGTCTGTGCATGTGACTCATTATGGAGTTCTTGTTTGGGTGTGTGTGCATTTTTGATGGGTGTCATCAGCCACGGCTCCAGTGCGTATCCAGCATCCCTCACTAAATGACCTTGAGGGATGTCTCCATTGGCAAATCTCTGGTACAGCTGTGTCAGATGACAGGTGTGGGAATCATGATAGCTTCCAGGGCAGCCAGCACACACATTCATTATTATGCTCTGGGCATCGCACACGACCTGTCAGTTGATGGACGGGAAGCCCTTGTGGTTGATGTGGACCCTACCACACTCACCGGGTGTGCTTTGATGCATATGTGCGTGCAGTCTATAACAACTACTATCTCAGGGTATACTTCTATTTGGTGGAACAGTTGCATATTGCTGGCCAACGCCTCACGGGTGTTGGGGAAATATACATACTCACCGACATGTGCTGACATGGCATCCAGGAACTGGTGGAGTACCCTGGATGCTGATGCCTGTGAGATCCCCATCATATCCCCAGTTGGCTTTTGGAAGGTACCTGTATCTAGTATTCTTAGGCCTACACACACCTTGGTATCCACTGAGATGGTTTCCCCTCTGTTAGTTCTGTGTGTGAAGCGTGGCTGGCACAGCTCAACAATTTGCTGTAGGAGGTCCCTGTCCACCCTATAATGCTCCACTATCTCCAGCTCATGTAGCCCCTGGTACGTTAACCTGGGTCTGTACACTCTTCGCTGTCTCCTCACTGTTGGTTGGTCGACAGTATTCACATCCTCACCATCCTCAGCCTCTTCCACAAGTTGTTGTATGATAGCTATTGCAGTCCCTATCATTTTGCTGTTGTGAGTGTTAAAAGTTCCCTGCCTGTTTACACTGGTGGTATCGAGTGTGGGAAAAACAAGAGGGGAAGGTGTTTGCATAGTTTATAGTAGTGTTCTGGGTTGGGCTGGTCTGCTGCCTGTGTAATTGGTTGATTCTGATACATTTCACCTGCCAGCTATGCTAGTTCTCCTAGATTACCTTCCTACTGATGTTTTCCCTTCCCATTGCCTTCCTGTTTAAGCCCAGGGGCACGCCGCGCAAACAGAGTGCTCAAATGTGCACAGAGCTGCTATTTCCTGGTTTAACTTTTTTTTTTAAACCTGTCAAACCTGGTGCGTGGTGCACACCTGCTTAAGCAATGTACAGAGTGTTAGGCAGAGTCAGACACTCCCCCTTGCTTAGCTGTTCTTAGCTAGGAGCAAACCTGAACCACAGGGCTCCAATCCACTTACAGTATGCCTGACACCCCCCCATGATGTCAGCTAACTCCTAGGCTTGCACCAAGCTATTCCTACTCTTACACTGTTGGGACCTGACTAGCATCCTGGGGAAAACTGGGATTCACTATCATTCCCCTCATTTACATAGGATTGCCTGCTAATGCATAGTTACATGTCTCACACTGAGCCTCCCCCCTTAGCAACCACTACTCACTGGCCATGTTGTCTTCTGCCTGCCATTGACTTGCATGGCAGAATAGTGATTTTAGTTAGGATGCTTATTTTAGGTTTATTTTGTTATCCCCCCCGATCCCATTTGTGATCCACTGCCCTACGCTTAAACAGCCGAGATCGGCTAAAAAAAAGGGTTTTTTTTATTATTTCTTATGTTGTTTGCAATGCAACTGGCCTTATACTTGACCATTGGCATGCTTCCTTACTGATATGCAGCCTTTAATTGAAGCTGTCACAGCACCGTTTTGGATTTTGCAGAAATGTACTCGGCTACTAACCAAGTACATTTTATGCAGATTGCACTAGTCCTGCACGGCCGGTTACAAGCTTCCTGGATCACAAATTCACCTCATTTGCAAGGGTTTCTCCTGCAAAATGGGGTAATTTGTATACAGGGACTTAGTCCATGCAGGACTAGTGCAGGAGCACTCGTGCACGTCCCTGCAGGCTGTTCCTGGATCGCACGGCAGACATATTGCCTGCTAGAGCTCCTGCATTGATCCTGTATGCCATGCAAGGCATACAGAATCCGGGGGATTGTCTTTTTTATAGCAGCTGCTGACCTTCTATCATCCATAGGACTAATTGCCTGCGTAAGATTTTGGGCAGTACCTAACAGGGAAAACAACAGATTTTTCTATGCCTATGCTATGACATGCAGGCAGAGACAAATTCATCTGCCAAAAGTATTTGGGAAATTAAGCTTAGAAGAGTGAGTGGGTTTTCCCCTCTTTTGATTCTAAGACAAAGAAAGGAACTTCTCCTGTGTTTTGGGTCTCTTTTTCTTTTTTTTTTTTGGCCTGTTTGCAGTCGGCAGTCTGAGTGTCAACACTTCAACAGAGAACCGATTATATATATATATATGTGCTTCATCATGGTCATTGCTGATGGTCCCATCAAAGCAATGCTGATAAAATGTTTTTATGCATACATACCTTCTAGCAGAATCTCAAATGAACTGCTTGCTGTAACAGAACATTGTGATGAAACCTACTGTTGCACCAAGTGCTCTGTTGCTTAATGTGTAGTAAAAGTTTTAGTCAACATTGCTTCTCAGGATGGGTGCACTCATGTAAACATAAGGTTGTAAAATAGATATAGCTGCCATCAAAGATCAAAGTGACTCTTCTTTTTGGTAGTATTACAGTGATACAAGTAAAAGTAAAAAGCCATTTTTTCTTCTGGTGTAATGATTAACTGATTAATGCACAATGCAAAATTAATTTTCCTTGTGTGTAATGTAGATGGACAAAGCACGAAATAATGTAATCCATCCTACACATGCACAGGATGATAGCATCTGTGACTCCATCCCCATATCTTAGGAACCTTGGGTAGATTACAGCAACCACTGCATTAGGAGTTGAACAGTGTACAAGACCTGCGTCCCCCTACAAGTGAGACAATATTGAGTGATACTGCTGAAGTAACCAACATACCAGATTTGTTTACATTTTTGATTTAACTAAAAAGTGCAGCCACATAATTGTTTCATACATTTATGACATTAAAACTACAAAACATCATCTACAAACAAACTGATTTATATGAATTGTTAACTGATTCATGAGTCATTATGTCATCTTCTCAGGCTCACAGATAAACTTTTTTATTACATGTATGGCTTTGTACATACATTTACCTGATACACTTCATCTCTGTATCTGAAATTAAGCTCTGAAGGTCTTCTCTTTAAGCTGTTTGTAATACTTGGTGCTTTAGAAGAAAGAGGAGAAGGTTTTAGAAAAGCCAGTCAAATTTATCTGTTTCTACATCAATACATGTATGTCAGCTGAGAAGTTGCAGCTTGACACGCCTCATTAAGAGTTGAGTGTGTTGAAAATATCTATTAACATATTTGACTTTGTAAAAATTAGAAATGGTAGTCAGAAGTTAACATTTCAATCAAGCTGTATAGCAGCAGCACTGCCTGTGCTCTCTAAGTACATAATTAACATTAGTCATAAGTAACATGCAAGTAGTAAGTATAAGCATATACTTGACTTAAGCAATTTGTAAAAATCCTTAAAATTCTATTTACAGTCTGTACAACAGAATAGTCAGAGCAAGTAAAATACTAGGGTTATAGAGAAGATGAAAATGGGGGTAATGAAAGGATGGAAAGAGAGATGAGGGATGGTAGCAGAGGAGAAAGTGAAGTAGAGTGGGGGTAGAACAAAGGGGAGATAGTGACAGAAAGGAGAGGCAGGGTTAAATTAAAGGTGAAACAAATTAGGACAGAAGGCTGATGAAGAGGCCACCTTTAATATATGAGAGAGGAACCTGGAAAGGTCAGATAGAAGGGAGACAAGGAGGTAAGGATGAATAGCGAACCAATGAGGGCAGATCACATGGTACCACAGTTACAGGATCAATTTTAGAAATATGCTGTTTAATGGCCTGCTTGAAATATATCTACAGCAGTTTTCCTGATTAATACAGGCAGCTTGTTCCCTGGTCTTCAGCATGAATACTTCTCCTACAAGTAAACAGTTACTAATGTAATACACAACAATATATTTAAGACAAGCTAAATGGGGAATATAATAATATTTCGAAATATGTGAATAGGAGAAAACTTTCATAAAATTACTTTTGACATTTAATGATGAATTCACATAACAATTTGTTTTCCAACAAAAAAAGGAGTGAGTGAGGGAATAAAAGCTCCCATTTTATGAAGAACCACTGTGCTACCCAAGAATGCAGCATTTCTTAAGAGACCTAAATACAAAGTTGTGTTTTGTATAAACTTTCATTTAAAAAAAATTCAAGCTTTCCTTATTAAAAAAGCAAGTAAACAGAATTCAAGGACTACTTTTGTCTAATTTATAAATCCATTTTATGAAAAGAGTTATCAGAGCTCAGTAACAGATCCATAGTATAAGCATTCCTTACCTGACGTCCCAGATACACCTGCTGTAGTGATATTATTCTGCACTCTTCTAGGAATTCTAGATATCTGTTGAGAGTCATCTGCATCAGCTACTTCAGCTGATTTTACAGCAGTTTTGAAGTGATTCTGCATTCTTACAGGAATCCTGCACCTTTGTTCAGTATATTCTGCATCAGCTACTTCAGCTGATTTTACAGCAGTTTTGAAGTGATTCTGCATTCTTACAGGAATCCTGCACCTCGGTTCAGTATATTCTGCATCAGCTATTTCAGCCGATTCAGTTGCAGCAATAGAATGGTATGGAATTCTTCTATGAACCATCACTCTCTTTTTCAGTACAGTATCCATTACTGTGGCAAATGTTTCTGCAAAGCAAATATTTCTTAGTCCTTTGTAAAGAATTTCTGAAGTCAGTTCTGTAGAAGAAATAGCAATTTGAAATTTCAGTGAATGATTCCATATCAGTTACAGAATAGCAAATTTTTACAATAGACATCAACCACAACATTTGCCTCCTAACAATAGTATTCCTACAACTGCCTCCTCATTAGATTTAATTGTTTAAGAAAACTTGACTGGTTTAATAAATGAAGGGATGCACCAGTAATTAGCCAAATTAACAGCTTTTTGAAAATATATCTTCTTACATGAGAAATGTAACTTCAGCCTTATCAAAATGGCATTACAGTCACTGAAGAGTAGGAATGGAATCTGAAGTATATAATAAAGCAAGACACTGTGACAACACAATTTTTGCAAAGAAAAAAGGAGACAGCCAGAAAAGTTTCACTGCTACGTATTGTAGATTACTTCATCATTCAGTATTACTGCTTCATTTAGCATCTGCTACTACTGCTGACTGTGTATTTTAGGTCCCATCCCTTAATTAATGCCACAATCACTATAATAAAAACCCTGGGCAAATTTACTTGATCAGGTGGCTTTGAAACAATATATTTTACAGCTCTGAAATTCCAGATTATTTTAAATTGGAATGTTTCAGTGTATGAAGAATTTGCAGCCACATCACAAAAAAAGTAAACAATTCTTGTGACATAGCTCTCAACCTCTTAGCACAAAAAATCTGGACAAAGACAATAATAATGGGGAGACAAAGCTCCAAAAATAGGGAAAAATCTAAATATTGTTCTTATAGATTTAGAAAGTTGCTAGAATTAAATGTTTTGTGTTACCACGTATTTCATGGGGGATATGATCTCCAAAACTCAAATGTCTGTCATTATTTAGTGAAATCAGTCCTCAGTGATTTGCTAGAAAAATATAGAAAACTGCAAGTTTTATAAGCAACAGATCAAAAATATAAGGCAAAAATCTGGATATTCTGTGAAAATCTGGACAGTTGAGAGGTATGTCTTGCAGCAGTAAAGACCTGTACTGAACATACCATCCTAATGTTAACTATCTTCAAATGAAAAACCATGAAGTGCATAATATTCTGTAAACAGGTCTACTTTATGTGCTCGTAGTCTGAGAACAACAAATACGATATTTTCGACATGAGTACATCGAAAACGCAAAACATTGAAAATGTAAACAGAAATCTCTGTAGGTGGAGGCTTCCATTTACTTCAATGTAGTGCAATCTCGGAGTTGGTATATTTAAGTAGTGGAGGTGTGGCGGTGCAGGGAGGCTTGCCACCCTGCCTACACAAGTTTAAATTTTTTTTTGTGTATTTTCTTTTTTTTTTGGACTTCGATCGTTTAATAGTTCGATGCATATGGTTTGATCCATATGCATTCGAGGTATTAAGCTTTCGAGGTCCTAAAGTAGACCCTTGTAAACTTATGCTTTGTTTTTGATCTTCAAGATCATGTGAAATACCAAATAACTAAACTTATACCTAGAGAATTTTGTCATTTGTATGCAGAATACTTGCCAATTAGAATAGGCACTATATGTTCAATTACCCTTAACCTCAGCGGTATAACTAGGGCAGGGCATTGGAGACAGACACCCTTTGCATAAGGTGTCAGGGATGCAATCAGCAGATGTTAATCAGGTGGTAGCCCAGTAGCAGAATTCAGGTTGATGCACTTCAGCACTTTGTGTTTGGTAGTAACAGTTCCCACATTCAGAAATTAGTGCTGATACTGCTTTCTCAGTCAGGCCTGAAGTACTATTTTGGCTCCTCAAGTTGAACTAAAAGGTTTTTTATTTGCTCCTCAAATTGTAGCAAAAGACTTTTTTTGTCCACAACAGGATGCTAGCTATGCCTCTGCCTTAATCCCTACATTATTTTCTAGATGACTGCTGCCAAACTGTTGACTATTGTTGGCTAATGCTGCTGCTTCAGTGTAATTGGAGTTTAGTTTATTATCACAAGTGCTTCATTGGACTAATACACACTACTTCTCAACATCACAATTAAGTCATATACCAGATAATGAGAAGCATGGCTAAGGAGGGGTGTAGCAGGTAAATGCCCTGGGCAGTGGGTGTTAAAGGGCATGATCAGCAGATGTTATCTAGTCAGTAGTGCAGTATTGGTGTTCACTTGTGTCCTGGCATTGAAATGCCAGCACAGAAGTGAATTTCAGTACTGCTTTTGTGGTCAGGAAACTGAAGTGCTTAAATATAGAGATGGGGGGCTTCAGATCAAGATGTACCACCAGGTACTACATGAGCCAGCTATGCCACTGCAGATCATGTAACCTTCTCAACAGTCACACTATTTGATACATTTCTACAAACATTAACATACTTTTGTTTCCTTTAATTGTCTCTATAATCTCTTTAGAATTTTTAATTCTGCATGTAAACATATATTTAGCAGTGATTGTTTGTTATAAACAATACTAAGTCTTTTGCTGTTTTCCCAAAATGTAGCACTGTGAATTTAGCCTTCTTTATGTAACTCAGGCTTTATTTTAATTAATTAATAATCGTAAACCAGATGTATAGTTGCCCCAAGCAGCTGCTTCCTAGACAGTTTTATTCTGCAAGTAATACTGTAGTTCTAAATCTCGCCATCATTCAGGTACTTCTACCTTTTCTATTAAAAACTACTGTTATTTAAAAGTTTACAAACACAGCACAATGTTAATTTAAAAAGTACTGTAATTCGCTTTCCTTTTCATATTATATCTGTGACTCTGACTACATTGCTGCAACTTTCATCATGCTTGTCCCCAGATTTTTATTATCATTTTATACTTTCAAGTATTATGCTTTTCAGTAAGTTTGTTTCTGTTTCAATTTAATACTTTGCCATTTAAACATCTGTGTCTATGGCCTAGGTTATAAATGAGATGAGGCTTGGGACCACCTAACCTACCCAGTTAACAAACACATGACAAAATGAGTAGTATTTGGGAACGGTAATCCTGAATGAGACCACCGGTGCTTCTTTAGCCAAGGCTCATTTCACATTGCTTAAGTCTGTAAAATGGGAGATACTGTCTAGAAGAGCAAACTAACCAGGTAATGTAAGCCTGCTAGTATGAAAAGCAAGTTATAGTCTGTGACATGGTGATTATCTAGACAGTGCGCTGGGGTTTCCCCTGAAAAGAGGTACAGTTATGTTTAGTGGGTTTTGCTGTCAACGGATAAAATAAAAAAAAAACATTACATTAATATAGTGTGTGTGTGTGTGTGTGTGTGTGTGTGTGTGTGTGTGTGTGTGTGTGTGTGTGTGTGTGTGTGTGTGTGTGTGTGTGTGTGTGAGTAGCTTTGTCTGTGAAGAGGGAGTGATTTCACTAGGGAATTACCAAATTAGATACAATTTAACATGCCTGCATACAAGACTGTGAAATAGTTTAACTAACAATTATTTAATTATTTAGATTTGTAAGATCTGTCCTGTACTGCTTTTTATGATGATGTATGAGAGTATTACTCATTTTACTTATCTCAAGTGCTGTATTTCTAAGTACAGAGTTTTGACGTGGGTCTCAGCTGCTTAGTATTCTTCATGCCTGTTAGGTTTACTCTTTTTATTGGATTTTACCACTTGCATTTGTCGGGTGTTACATACTATTACCCTGTTTAATCTGAGCAATGTGACAGAAAAAAGATCATTTGCTCTATGTCCCCTACTCAGCTTTCAAAAGTATCAGTAGATAAACATTTGAAATGTCAGAACCTGTTACAGCTAGTCCCCAAATGCAGAAACAAATTGTCTGAAAGAATGGACTCACATATATTAAGTCCAAAATGCCTTTTCTCTAAATATGCCCTTTTTTCCCAGGTATGAAGATCTGGGTATTGGTATATATAAGTTTGGAGGTTTGATGGCTTGCCCCCATATGGAGGGGGTGCAAGGGGGCTTGTCCTCCCTGTAAAAAGAAATTTATAGGAGAAGAGTGATTTTCAAGATTCTCTCTTCTCCTGGTTTTCAGTTTTTTTTTTTTGGCAAGCGCCGACATTTCAGTAGGGAGTAACATCAGTAATTAACAAGCAAACCTACAAATACAAACTAAATGATTTAAGTACTTTAGAAATGTATTTGAACATCATAAGGTTACCTTTGCCTTTGTAACTGTGGTTCTCAGGCCTTTTCGGTCCTTATAAGTGACTGTGAAGACTAGTGAATAATTATATTATAGGAACACAGATTAAATCAATTGTGCTGTGTGGATCTCAAATGAATGTTTGGTTTCCTCAGTGAAAGCAGCACATATATGTCATATGTATGAACACACTGTCTTCTTATTTATGTTTGACTGACAGGCAGGGCCCAGTGATTCTAACTGACAAGAAAGCAAATAGTCTTGTAATTGTCTGTAATTCTGCAGAAAGTGTGCTCAGTACTTCCCTCTCCCCCTCCCCCTTCCTCTTTGATTCACATATTGACCCCTGTAATAAGTGTCCTGTCTGTAACTGTTCTGAAAACGCCCCATCTGGTTCCTCAGTCTCTCGGACCTCCTCAGAGGGGGGGTGTACTAAAGGGTCTGCCATCTCAGAGTAAGAAGGTGACTGATTAAAAGATATAGGTTCGGCTTCCCTTGCTTCATTTTCAATTTCACTGACAGTAGAGTTTGTTTTATAAGTAGGGGGTGGGGGTATGTAAGTATTGAACACACTTTCTGCAGAATTACAGGACACTGGTGAGTTAAATACACTTTCAGAAGCAGTGGTCTTGAAAATTATTTTTAATACTGAAGGGGACTTTAAAGTGTATAATTATAGTGAGGTGAACATCACTGAGTCTTGTGCAAATTTATTTGAAAAGGGGTTCATCTTTGTTCCCTGTAGAAAAGCCAGAACTGAGGAAGTTTTAATAAACTTTAAGATATTCACTAGGAAACTTAATCTGGCTTTTTGTTTTAAAGACACTGCTACAAGTAATACACCTAATAGAGGTTGTTCTAGACCTAGCACATTCATACCCCCTCTTTACCAGTCATTTCCATCTTTGAAAAGCTGTGTGAAAGTGAAATTTGTGAGTTATTACATCAAAAAAATAATCAAGTAGATGCCTTTAACTTAACCAGGGCAGAGTCTGATTTACTCAAACAACTATGTAACAATGGTAACATCCGAATTATGAAACCAGACAAGGGAGGGGGGATCATGATTATGAACAAAAATGACTACGTCAATAAAATGTTTTCCATCTTATTTACTGACATATATGAGGAATCTTCAGTTAATGAAATGAATATAGCTTATCACAAGGTGGATGTTTGTCTAGAAGACTTATGGTTAAATGACCAAATTACCATGACAGAACTGGAATATCTAAAAGTGTCTTGCCCAAAAATCCCTGGGGTATTTGAAATACTGAAAATACGCAAGGGACTAAGAGATCCCCCACTTTGTCCAGTAGTAGATGTTAGGGCTTCTAAAACTTTTTACATAGCCAAATACATAGACAAACACACAAAGCAGGTACTTTTACAACATCCTACATATATCAAGGACTCTTGGGATTTTTTGGGGCATATTGACCAGAATTCATATAGTGAAAACCTCATTTCTGTCACTATTGACGTGGTTGATCTTTTTTATGATCCCCATAACTTGGGTATAGAATTTTTTTTGAGTATTTGAGTAAATGCATTGACTTTACACATGCCAAAATATTTACTTTGGCTACCTTGATGGAGATAGTGCTGGAGAATAATTTCATAACATCTGAAAAACAACTATTTAAGTAGAAAACAGAAGTGGCCATGGGGGCAGTGTGTGCCCCCTCCTTTGCCAACATAGTATTAGCCTATTGGGAGTTGAATTACATTTTAAACAGTAATTTCTCAGATTCATGGGCATATTTTGCACGTTTTTTGGACAATATTATATTTTGGACAGGTACGAGAGACAGACTAAATGATTTTTTTCAATACTTACATACAACTACTACATTTTTTTAAATTCACCATGAATGTATCAGAAGAGAAAATTAGTTATTTGGACATTAAGTTATCTAAAAACAGATTAAGAGGTGAATTTACCGCTAATATTTACAGGAAGCTCACATATTCGAACACCTTGTATTACTCTAGTCACCACCCTATTCATCAGAAAAATCCTTGGTAAAAGGACAATGCATCCAGTTGGCAAGGATGGTTTCAGAAACAGATGAATTTCTGACACAATGTGGGGTTTTGAAGGAAATGTTCATAAAAAGAGGGTACCTGGAGAACTTTTTAAGTGATATTTTCGATGAAGCGGTACAAAAAAGACTAAGGGGTGTTTTCACTCCACTGATGGGTATAGGGTTGGATAACCAGTCCTAAGTTATGAATAAGGAATCTATGAACCACTTCAGTAGATCACTAGTTTTAACTTTTAACAGTGGTGTTTATGATATAAGACATATAACTGAGAAAAAATGGATAATTTTTCAGTGGACCCCCAACATATTAAAGTTGTGGGAGAGAGACAAATAGTGTACCAGAAGGAAAGGGAAGGGACAACTAATTCAGAGGGTAAGATGATTAAGTGTGGGTCCTGTACTCAATGTCAACACATTTTAGAATGTAACTCAGTTAATGTCCATAATTATGGGTCCATAAAACTTAAAAAGAAATAAAGTTGCAAATCGTAGAGTGTGATATATTTAGCATCTTGCCAACAATGCCCTGCATATTATGTAGGAAAAACTCTCAAACAGTTCCGTACTAGGATTTATCAGCATGTTTATAGTATTAGAAAGATGGACAGGAAGAATGCTCTGGCAAAACATGTGATTATTTTTCCACAACATACTTTCAAATTTGTGGTGATTGACCACATAGATTTGGGATAGAGAGGGGATCATATAATGAATTTTTGGAGTTCAGGGAACTGCAGTGGCAGCTTAAATTAAATGCAGTTACCCCTCCTGGACTGGATGGCCAATGTTCCATTCAGAGTGTGTTACAACTAAAAGGGGGGTTGGGAGGTTGGGAGGTTGGGAGGGTGGCCTAATGGTTAAAGTGTTTGCCTTACAAACATAAAGTGCAGGGTTTGAGTCTCACAAAGGATAATTGGCTAGGCTTAAAATGGCTCGCAATGGCAGTTAGCTTAGTACTAACCTATGAACCTATGAAAGCCAGTTCTGAATATAAAGCCAGTGCAGTTTCTTATGTGGTAACATACAGCATATATTTTAGAAATTTTTTTTCTAGTTGAACACATTCCTTAATTTTTAACATTGTATTTTGTACAAAACCATACAGAAAAGCAAAAAAATGTTATATTTGTTTATATGTTATGTATTTTTAACTTTTTGTATAGATAATCTTATGCAGGGTTTTACTGTACTATATCTTTAAATGTGGAATGAAAGTTTGTAGGTGTCCAATCAGGTGTTTTTGAATGGTATACAAGGTGGCTGTTCAAATTATGTTTTTTTCTGATGAAATCTTTTGCACTGTCAAGACGAAAGCGCTAAATTAAACTACGTTGATGTGGTTCCAGTTTCGTGGTTATTTTTGTTAGTCACTGGTTGGTGTGTTTTGTTTGTATTCTCAATAATAGCATGCTAATTAACTGCTTAGAGAAACAAAGATGACATATATGTAGATACAGTAACTCTAAAATGAAAAAAAAAAAAAACAACACAAAAGGTGTGGGCAGCAGTTTTGTTTTATGAAAGTTAAGTGAAAAACTGTCATCTTACTACATATACATGCTTCTTAATGCTAAATAGAACAAAACGATCCCTGGGATTCAATAAACTCTGTGTAGGATCTGCATGAAGCCTACATGGAGTTTACATGCTGTCTCGACAGTACACAACGAGTGGTAGCATGCAATGCATGTTAATTGTGCGCAGCACGTCTAAGATAAGTTTCATGACTGGCAGCAGTGTTGTTGTCCAGGAAACTGTGTAAGTGAATTACGGATATCAATTCTCTATAAAACAGAACAACCTACAGTCTGCAGAATTGCATGGAATGCCACAGTTATCACCAGGGTTTCACAGAGAGCTGGCAATATGTTAGTGCAATGCATCAGCACAAAGGCAAACATAAACAGGGGCAAATAACCAGAAATAGCAACATATTTGACATAGATGTCACATAGAAATGTGTAGAATGAAACTCTTTCAACCTCTTAGAGCAAGAAATCTGGACAAAGCCATAAATAATGGGGAGAGAAAGACCCAAAACTAGGGACAGAATTTTAATACTGGTCTTCCAAACTTAGAAAGCTGCAGGAATAATAGACTGTACAGTACAATGAACTTTCTGAACAGCATGAAGTTTGAAACTCAAATATTTGTCATTATTTTCTGACTTCAGTCTGCAATGACATGTTAATGATTTGCCAGAAAACCAAACTTTTATGAGGAAAATGTCAAAAATATGACACAAAAAGTAGGCATTCTGCACAAATCAGGACAGTACAGCTGCATGAATTCACATATATGTAATACTGACTCACATCAGTCCTCAGATCATCCCAGTGATGTGGCAGAAAACCACAAATTTGATAAGGAAAACATCTGGACATCCTGGGAATATCTGGACCGATGACAGGTATTAATGTGGAGTATATAGTCCAAGCACAGTACAGGACAGTGTACCTACATTGCAGAGTGCTGTGATATCCCATTCCTGGCATTGTATACTAAGGCTGTGCAAATGGTCTGTAATGTGATATGGACTGATTTGCAAAATTAAGCGTCAGGGAAAGTGTGTGTTTATTAAATAGGGACACACACATGAATTGTAGGAATGAACACGGGGAAAGAGGAAAGGTGAAATTCTCCATGTACAGCAGAGTAAGGCATGTCAATGGAAGGTGGTTGTAGCAGCAACACCAGTCACATATCAATATGGTACAGTAGCGACTATACAGTGAAAATATGTTTTATGTGACTGTCACACAAGATGGCATAACAACGGGGAAGATGTCGGTGTGAGATAAGCATCCCTATATGAATAATGTAGAGGACAGTTATCAGGGATCTGACATACAATTGGGATAGAGTATATATTGTGATGGTGGGCAAACTGGTATGGTTGAATATGAGTACACTCACCAGCAGAGGTCTCCAGCAAGGTGAGCACATGTAAAGGCTCATGGAAAACATTACAAGAGCCAGCCACAATCTTCATAGGTTCATAGGTTCATAGGTAGGTACTAGGCTATTGGCCCTAGGGCCTATATAAACCTAGCCAAAAATGTACCCTGGCTTTCCCCACCCAAGAAAATTATTTTCCTGTGCCCCTGTCGAGCAGAGCCACAGAAGTGATCCCTGGGGTGAATTTCCTATTTCCCATCCAATCATCAAGATTTTTCTTGAAGAGTGCTAATGAGGAGTTCTGTTTGACATAGATAGGTAGTCTGTTCCAGAGTATGGGAAGTCTCTGGGACAGGAATCTATCCCTCCAGCATGTTCTGTTTATTGTGGTGACAAGGTTTAGGTCCCTAGAGCGTGTAGCTCGGAGGGATTGGGATTTCTTTAAGTGGAGCATGTCCAACAGCTGTGGGTTTGACATAGCTTTGTATGTTAGGCAGAGATTGCCTCTGAGTAGGCGATATGCGACGGAGTAAAACTGGAGTTGTTTGAGACAGTCTGCTTAGGGCATCTGTTTGAGGCCAGTAATCCTCTTTGTGAGGTATTTCTGTGACCTTTCCAGTTGTTGTAGATGTCTTGTGAGGTACATATCAAAAGGGGTGTTGTACTCTATAATGGGTCTAATGAGTGATGAGTAGAGGGGAACAATGACCTCTTTTTTTTCTGGATGAGAACCTTTTGTGATGAGATGAGCCATGTAGAAGGATTTCCTGACCACTGTTGCGATGTGATTATCAAAGGAGAGACTACTGTTCACCTGTGTCCCAAGGTCTCATCACATTTTCGGCGTTAAGTAGACTACCAGCTATGTGGTAGTTCATCTTGTTCATCTTGAACGATAGCAGAATAATACCACCAGTAATCACATGGTTTTGACATAAAATATGTGATTTACAGTGATAAGACATGAGTCTGCACACATACATTTAAACAACTACTATGGTACATCCACACTCTGTGAGTTTAACCATGTATACTGTGTTGGCACTGTAACATCTGCTGGAGGTGTTAGAAGGAACACTGCTACAGCTATATGGGACTGTATGGCCAACACAGGCTAGTTGCCTTGTGTACATGGCATATAATTATGGCACACTCCACACTGTCATGAATGATATACATGTCATTACTGTTCTCAAGCACCTCTGCATGTGGTGTATGTGTGCATAAGCAAAACAGATAGCATACATGCATCTGGTTTAACAACTTGATTGGGGTCCCACACCATCAGACAGTCAAGTATATTCCACAAAAAGAATACCAAGGTATGCCCAATAAGCTGTGTGATAGCTTAACGTGACAAAGGTGGTATACTTCCATTAGACATCACTGGAAGATGTGTCTGGAGGTACATGAAGAAGGGTGCATTGTACACAGATATTGGTGTGATGAAAGCTAGGAACCATGAAGGTATTATGGCCTCAGATATGGATGCCCTTCACATACCCAATACTTATGTTACATTCAAGGGAATAGTCAGCACTGTGACCACATGCTGGCAGATGTACCCCTTACCATCTACCCCAGCACATGGGTTACATACCTATTGGTCTGATTATAGGTTGTGATATCCACATTATAATTGGGTGATGTGCTTGTTTCCTGAATTAACAAGCCCCCGCACATGTCTTGTTAATACAGGTGTTGTCATGCCTGTGGCAGCACTGTTTATGTTTTGCTAGTGTCAATATTACAGTAATATCAAAGTTCAAGTTAATGATTGCCCACATTCTGTAGTCCTTCAGGCAGCTGTGTGAACACAGCCTGTCTATGTCAACTATAATGCTCATCACTTAACTAATGGACAGGAAATCCATTAGTTAAGTGATATCATTGCTGGAGCCTTCCTGTGTCCTGACAGAGTGCACTTCAAACTATCTGGAGATATACAGAGCTAAGTATATTTTTCTGGCACTTCAGAGTTGTGTACTGTTAATTGTTGCTTGACTAATTTTATATCATTGCTGGCTGACTTCAGAGTTGTGCACTGTTATTTTTGCTTCACTCTATAGTTTTTCAGATCTCTGCTGAAGGTGTTTTTCCCCACCTCCCCCTATTTCTCTGTGTCTTAAGTTGGTATAACTGGTTTTACATCCTGTGTGTTATCTGACTATCTCAAGGATTACTTGCATAAAATTAGACCCTGTTAGTAACAGCCTGCATGGTGCATCAGTTAGCGTTGTTGCCTCACAGAAAGAGGTTCTCTGGTTCGATCCTCGGCTGGGTTGCCTTCTGTGCGGAGTCTGCATGTCCTCCCTGTGGTCGCTTGGGTTTCCTCCGGGTGCTCTGGTTTCCTCCCATATCCCAAAGATATGCTGTAGGTGGATTGGACACTCTAAATTGGCCCTAGGCGTGAGTACGTGTGTGTTACTTCTGTGGAAGGTTGGGCACTGGGCTGGCAACTCAACACCGTAAAACTCTACTGCCAATCATGAGCGGACAGGTGATCCACTGTGGCGACCCCTAACCGGGAAAAGCCGAAAGAAGAAGAAGTAACAGCCTGCATATCATTGCTGGAGCCTTCCTGTGTCCTGACAGAGTGCTCTTCAAACTATCTGGAGATATACAGAGCTAAGTATATTTTTCTGGCACTTCAGAGTTGTGTACTGTTAATTGTTGCTTGACTAATTTTATATCCTTGCTGGCTGACTTCAGAGTTGTGCACTATTTTTGCTTCACTGTATAGTTTTTCAGATCTCTGCTGAAGGTGTTGTTTTTTCCCCTACCCATCTTCCCTATTCCTGTCTTGTTGTTTAAATATGGAGGCTTTTGCAGTTGCCCTCCCCGACTGTAGATTAGATCTGGGACACTCCCCCCCAGTCCCATCTCTTTACCTCATTCTACCTAATAGACTCTTTCTGCACTTGTTTTTAGTAATTTTTAATTTAATTGCATTTTTTAAACTGTTTGGTCTAATATTGCTACATACTCAAGTGTGCTAGCTTGCACTGCATTTGCATTATTTTTACAGCTGTTTTAGCTACTTTTCTGTAAAAAAAAAATCTAAGCCTGTTTCCTACCTTTCCTGTAACTAGTGTAGTCTAGATTCAGATTTGCTGTATCCAGGACTGTATGTAAGCGTTTGAGCCCCTCAAGCTTTCTGTGTTGGAGGGAAGCCTTCTAGCTTATCAGTAGGAGTGGTAAGCACTAGGTAACCTATCTACCACATAAGGAGTGGTTCTGGCCCAGAAATTGTAGTTACTAGCCATTTAGGCAGTTTTTCCATCTCTCTCAACTTTCTGATTTAAAAGCCTGCATTTGCACTTGTTTCCCCCCTTTCCTATAACTAGTTTAGTCCAGATACAGATTCTTAGTTTTAACACTTGAATTTGCTTATTCGTGATCAGCACTTGTTCAGAACATGTTGTAAGCACTAAATAAGCTACTAATTACTACAGCACTCAACTTTCCTCATTACCTAGAGGAAAACAGTTTTGGTACTTACTTTCCTCACTTGCTTAGAGAACAACAGCTCTTGTACTCACTTTCCTCACTTATCTAGAGGAAAATAGTTTTTTATTCAGGCATGTCCAAGGGTCAGCTCCCAATATTCTCTCCTGTCTTGCTGATGAATCTGGGCATCTTGGGGATATGTAGAAATTGCCTCATGTATACAGACAACCTCTCCTCCTACCACCCAACACTACAACCTGTGAGAGATGCACTTATCTTGCCAAACTGGAAGTAAAGCTCTCTCCAACCAAGACTGAACTTGACAGTCAAGAGGAGAAGATAAACACTTGCACCACACCACAATCATCACATAGTCTCACTAAATCTACACCACCAAAATCCACACATAGAAACACAAAAACATTCACGGAGGCTCTCAATAATAATCTGCTCAAGCAACAGAGACCTCCAAAACAAAAATGCAAGCAATTTCCACCCCCCAACACAACCCAAATGTCACATAGCCTGCAGACTCAGTGTGCCACTCAACCACAGCCAATAAGGCAAAACAACGTACCCAACACACTAGTCATAGGTGACTCTATAGTCAGGCACACTGATGTCCCACTCACCAGGCTAAACAAGGAGAAGGTTACTGTCAGCTGCCTGTTGGGTGCCAGGATCTGCCACATAACTCACGCACTCAGGACACTCCACAACAAGTGCAAATATGACTGTCATTGTCCATGTTGGTGTGAACGATCTGAGATGTACTTCCCTGGACTACATGAAAAGAGACATGGAAGAGCTCTCCGATCTTGTAGCCCAGGCAGGTATGACCCTAGCCCTGAGTAGCATTCTGCCATTACCCAGAATGATACCGCAGTACAAGGACAAAATGATTGACTTCAACAATTGGCTAAGCATCTGCTGTCATTCTAAAGGGATCCAGCATCTGTCTGCCTGCGATGACATGGTCGACAGACCATGATGCTTTGCCAGAGATGGCCTGCCCCTGTCACCCCCGGGATTCCGGATACTGGCTAAGGTTCTTGCCTCCCCTATAGTGCCTTGTTTAGGCAAGGTTCAAATGACAAATTCACCACCATAACAGGAACAGGTATGCAAAAACTGAGAGTGATGCTACTCAGTGCTAGAAGTTTAAATCTCAAAATGCGCTCACTCGAGGCACTCCTTTAAATGGAGAACATCGATATCTGTGCAGTGACTGAGACCTGGTTCAAGGCACCAGAGAGCACCCCTGAACTACCGGGCTATAACTCATACCACACTTTTTGCCATGTAACCTGGACTGGAACACCAAAGGCGGAGGTGTGTCCATATTCATTAAGGATATCCACACCTCCAGGCTAGTTGCTCAGCATAATGCATCCAAGGTTATCCAAGTGCAACTAACTCTGGGTAAAACTGCAATCCAAATTGTAGCTTGCTACAGATCCCCCACCATGCCCCAGGATTCCCACTCCTCTTTTTATGATGTACTGGAAAATATTAGGGTTCAACCAAACACACTAATAATGGGCGATTTCAACTACCCCACCATTAAATGGGAAAACTACTCATGTACCAACTCCTTCACTCAGCACTTTATGGAATTCATAAACTCCAATGCCCTGGATCAACTTATTCACACTCCCACCAGGGGCAACAATATCCTAGATCTAGTCATTACCAACATGAGTGACTGTTGTTCCACACCTGAAGTCAACACCTCATTAGTCCGATCCGACCATAAGCTAATCACCCTAGATATCCATATCTTGCCCCCACCCCTCATTAAGGAAACCACAGTAAAAAAATTCTCCAAAGCCAACTTCATGCTTCTTAAGACAGAAGTGGTGAACTTCATGACACCCATGCATATGGACAATACACAACTGCACTTTATAAGCACTTACATGAGTGCATGGATCGTGCTATCCCAAACAGAACCAAGACACTATCCCCCCAAAAAAGGAAGCCAATCTGGCGGTCCCCTGCCATAAACAAACTGTACAACAGAAGGAAGAAGCTGTTGCAAAAGAGAGTAAAATCCCATGAGTGGCGGAGCTCCCTGGTCAGACTCAGTAAGAAGCTGCGATCCCTGATAAAATCATCCAAAGCTAGTTACAAAAACAAAATCACCACTGATTCTAAAGACAACCACAAAGCATTCTATAGCTATGTCAAGAATCTCAATGGAAATACTCAGATCTGCATTGAGGTACAGCACAATGGCACTAAATATACAGACCCAACTGATATTGCCAACATCCTGGCAGATAGGTTCAGTGCTAACTTTACCCCCCTCTCAATCCCTAAAGGGCCCATCTCTATAACGGAAGAATGCAAAGTTCCTGTAATCACAGCTGCACAGGTGAAAACCACACTCTCCAAAGCCAAGAACACAGCATCCATGGGACAAGACAACATTCCAGGCTGCGTTTTACATGAACTATAGAATGAACTGGCACCCCACCTAAGTACCATGTTCAATCATAGCCTCACCTCAGGCTTTGTGAACACTGAATGGCGCACAGTGACGGTTATCCCACTCTACAAGGGGGGAGCCACCATGGACCCTGGGAACTACCGCCCCATTAGCCTGTCTGCAAGGTCATGGAACGTATCATCATGGAACTTATAAACAAAGACATTGGTAATCTCCAAACTCTGGACCCCACCCAGTTCGGGTTTGTAAAAGGCAGATCATGTCTCATAAACCTGATAGACTTCTTTGAAGCAATCACCAAAGCCGTAGAGGAGGGTAAGGTGGTTCACACAGCCTATTTAGATCTTGCCAAGGCTTTCGACACCATCCCCCACTCTGGAATTATAGATAAACTCACTAAACTAGGTATAAATCCCTATGTCACAAGATGGGTTGCCAACTGGCTCACTGACCGACTTCAGACCTGTGAAAAGTGGAGTACCACAGGGTTCAGTCCTGGGTCCTCTCCTGTTTGGTAC
>NC_056725.1:1418978201-1419038201 GCF_019279795.1 Protopterus annectens
ATCTTCTTTTTTCTTTCCCTGTCTTTATTCCAACTCAATTTTTCTACTCAACTCTCATGCTCCCTTCCTTCTCTCCAACATTTTCCATTGAAAAATTTGAAAATGTTTCAAAGGTACAGTCCCTCTCTGGTCTTTATTACCAGACGAACAAGAACCAGAATCTGCTTCTGTTTCACAGCTTACTTTTTGTTGGACAAACTTTTGTATTTCCTATTTAGCATGTACTTCATCAAAAAATATTTTGTTCCTTCAGGGACGAATACCTTGAAGACAACTGGGTACAGCAATTGGAATCTCACACCTGCATCTTGACATTCCTTGAATAATGGAATAAATTTGCTCCTCTTCTGTCTGGTATACAATGAGTAATTATTCTCCACAAACACTGTGCTGTCTCCCATTTTCAGTACTTTGTCCTTTTGCCACAGTTTTGTCAGAATCAGCTCCTTCTGCTGGTAGGATTGCATCTTTACTATTAAATGTCTAGGTTTCTTTCTTATAGCTAGGTTTAGAGCATACATCCTATGTGCCCATTCAACTAACAACTCTTGCTGTGGAATGCCAGTCCAGTTGCTTATTTGTGCTTTCATAAAATCAATGCAGTCTGATCCTTCCACCTTCTCTGGTATAGCTGAAAATTTCAGTTTTTTTCAGCTCTGTCCTTTAATTCTATTATTTTTTGAAACATCTCTTCCTGAGCAGTCTCATGTTCAGCCAGCCTTTTCTTCATTTTGACCTCTGATTTTTGCAGTTTTATCATCTCATTTGTATGTCTGTTTAAATATTCTTCCATTTTTTCCAGCTGTTGATATACTCCATCAGTGTTTTGTTTGTTTTAACCAGGTCTGTATGCAGTTGTCTTATATCTTCCTGTAGATTATTGGAAGTCATGTCTGAAAGTTGCATTGCTTTTTGCTGAACAGCGGCAGAAATTTCCTCACTCAGTGTTTTTCCTCACTTTTTATAGATATTTTTTCAGTTATTCTGTATTTCTTTATTCCTGGCATCCAGGCAGTACACTTACTAGCCAGTTACTGAAATTTACCCATAAACACAAGTCTACTGGCCTTCTCTGCTGAATTTCCATTTTCACACTGGGAGAACTAGAACTAAGCTGTTACTCAATGTGCAGCCATCTTGGAAGTCTTGGTGATCAGTAGTCTTGTCCAAGTTAATGCAGATGTCTGTAGGCTTTGTAGCCTTTTTCTGGCAGATGCCTTGAATAGCAACCAGACCAATAAGGAAGTTCCCACATAGGCACTCAATGCCCAATCAGAGACAGTCATAAATCAATTTCCTCTGTTCTTTCTCTCACCAGGAGCAAAGTATAAGCTCAAATTCCAAGCTGGTACCTATGAAACAGTTACACTAGTTAGACTATCTGGTGATCAGCAATGTTCAGGAAATAATGTATCTATGGTCTTTCTCTCACCAGGAACAAAACAGAAGCACTAATCCCAAGATGATTACTGAGAGGCAGAATGTGGGCTCTCACATAAATGGTGTTCTTGTACCAGATGTTGCAGATTTTAAAGGTAAGATGAAAAATGGGTTAATATCCTAAGAGTTGCAGTGTGCGCTAAGCAATTAGATATGAAAGACTGGGTAACTCAAGCTTTAGCAATTTAAAGGGACAGCCACTGTTTTAGTAGAGCAAGACAGATTGGAAGGAGGTGGATACTTAGTATTCTAGCTGTATAGAATATAAAAGCCAGTGAAAGAGGAGACAGAATGAAGTATGTGGTCAAACTAACAGATTGGGCAGGCAACTAAAAAGAAGGTTGAGTTTAAAAACACAAAAGAGCAAGGGTGGGGAAAATGTAATTTGTGTGTGACTCACAAGGGACACAGATGTGGCCTCTTTACAAGTTTAAATGTCCAATTGAAGACAGAATACAAGTAAAACACAGTGTAAAGAAAGGACACCACAATATGCAAAAAAATAAGAAGATGGAACAATACAAATTAAAAAAAGCAAAATCAAACTAAAATTGGCAGTCATCATTAAATGCAAATGTATTGACTAATACTTCTATGGTATTACACTGGGTTGAAACAGCCAGGCTTAAAATTACCTCTGGGTCAATAGCCTAGTAATCTCCTATGAACATTTTTCCTCACAGAAATCTATAGACTCTGTTCAGATTCTGAGAGTCACATATTTCTTTCACTAATTGTTCAAGATGGCTAAGTAGCAATAGTACATTATCTACATATGCCACCATTATTTTCAAAGATTGTGCCAAACTAGTGCCATGAATATACTTTTATGTGCTCTGCAGTATATACAGTAATGTAAGACTGAACAGATATGTGGACAATACGACACTTGTGCCTGGTGCCATTTGATATACAGAATGCTAAGGAAAGAACTCTGCTGCTTCAAATTCTGGAGTACAGAGTTTGCTAGAGCACCTCAGCATAAACATTACAGTGAAAGATAAATCTCATTTTATCAGAGTAACAAAATAGGTAGCAATCTTACTTTATCAAATGCCTTGTGAGCATCTAATGATAAGAAATTCTGCTGTCGCTAAGCTAGCTCATAGTTTGTTTATTTATTTATTTATTCATTTAACATCTGTTTACCAGGAAAGTCTGACTTGGACGAAGCCAATTTTCAGAGGAGACCCAGGGAGAAATGCTCCAGATGCATGTCTTTGTAACGTGGGAGGAAACCAGAGCACCCAGAGGAAACCCACACAAACACAGGGAGGACATGCAGACTCAGCACAGAAGGCACTCTAGCCGAGAATGAAACTGGAGAACCTCTTGCTGAGAGATGACAATGCAACCGCTGTGCCACTGTGTGGCCATAAATATTGCAATTTGCATTGAGTCTCTACAACTGGGGAAAAATAACTGATTTCTGATTAAGAGGGAAAAAACACACTTTATCTAACCAAGAAGGTACAGCCCCAGTTAGAAACATACATTTTCAGTTTTAAATATGTCAGTCACACAACAGGAAGCACACTCATTTTTATTGCAGATGGCTGTGGCTTTTATTCCTACACCATGTAGATGAACTGCTAACATTCAAGTGCAGCATAAGGGGGTTGCTGCACTACTGAGTGTGCCATCTTTTGAAAGAGATGTTAAACCAAGGTCCCATCTGCTTGAGTTGCTGGTAGCTCAAGTGGACATAAAAGATCCCATGGCACCTATTGAAAAGGGTAGGGGTCCTTTATTTATACACAAAAAGAACTCTTATTTGCAACATATTTGCATAGGTACAAATATTTACAAATATACAATATATTTACACATATTCATAATTTTCCTTACAATCATACTAAATTTTCATCCCTTAGATGCCCACTCCTTTTTCCATAACCACAATCTGATTTTGCTTAATATTGATGTTAAAATCAATTTACCATTAACTAATTTCATTTATCCTTTTATTCCATATAACGCAAATGAAATAAAATAACGTTGTATCTATTCTTTTAACATATTGCAGGCTTCAATAAACACCATGTAGGCTTCACTCAGAGGCTACACAGAATTTACATGTTAGAGAGACAGTGCGTTAAGTGTGGTGGCACACAATGCATATTAATGAGGTGTGGCACACCTAAGATAGTTTTCTGGCTGGCTACAGTGTTGATGGCCAGGAAACCACATAAGCAAAAGCGAATATCAACTCGGTATAAAACAGAGCTCCTACTGTCCACCAGTTTGTGTGGAATGCCACAATGACCACCAGACTTTCACAGATAGCTGTGAATTTATTAGTGCAACATATCTCTACAAAGGTTAACATAATGCAGGGACATTTAACCAGTAATAAGGACATATCTGCCATAGATGTTGCATCAACATGTGCTAGAATGAAACTCAAACATACCTGTCATCTTCTTTGAGCAAGATTTGGGGACAAAGGCATACATAATGGGGGACAAAGGCCCAAAATAGGGATAGATTTTTAATATTGCACTTCCAAACTTAGAACGTTGATAAGAATAAATAGGTGGTACATTAGCATGAACTTTCTGAAGAGCATGAAGTTTGAAACTCAAATGTTAGTCATCAATTCCTGACATCACTCTGCAATGACATGCCAATGATTTGCCAGAAAACAAACATGTTATGAGGAAAAGATCACAAATATGAGACAAAACCTGGACATTATGCACAAATCTGGACAACTGAGAAGTATGCATTCAATTGTTTGTAATACTGAGTCACATCAGTCCACAAATCATCCCAGTGATATGGCAGAAAGTCACATATTTGATAAGGAAAACATGTGGACATCCTGGTAATATCTGGAGAGTTGAGAGTTATGAATTTGACGTACATGGTCTAAACACAGGATAGGACAGTGTACCTAGAGTGCAGAGTATTGTGATCATGCCAGTGATATGGCAGAAATGTCAGTCATTCTATGTCACCACCCCTGATCTGCATCCATATCGAGTATATTTATCTCTGGTGTAATTGGCACCATTTTATCAATTCTAATCCCCAGGGATGAGTTCAGACGTCACTACCCAAACTGTGGTGTGCATACCGTGTAAGATCAAAGTTTAACGTCTTAATTCAATGTAACAAATGTTCAACTGCTGATCTGATTACTGCAATAATTAGCCTGCATCTGTGTTTGCTCTAAGTTCCACGAATGAACCTTTTTTTTCAGTCATGTAACAATATCTGGGCTCCGGCTCTGTTAATGCTGCTGTTATTTAGCCTTACTACATTTAAGAGTTTATGCCTCGCTGAGTGTAAATGAGCACAGTTAATCACTCATGTATCTGTGTTCTTTATTTTAGTTGCAGATATTGGGTTTTAGAGTAGTAACTTGTGATAAAGTTACAGTATCTGCCAGATGAGCCAATGTTTTTCTAAAATTTTCAGTGTTACTGTAGTGTCCCCATTTGTGCTATTGTATTATTGTGCTATAAGCGAGCAGATAATAGTACATCATTTTTTATTTCACTGCGTATCTGTTGCTTTGTTTTTATAATCCTTAATAATTGCTTTTCTTATATTAGCTTTCTTGTGTTTCTCTTCGTGCAGATTTCCTCTGAACTATTTATATGTCCTACCGCTTCTTAACCTACTGTGTTACTTATTTCACCTCTGCTACTCTATGTCTACACTGTTTTCCTGTTTCTCACTTAAGTTAAAAACTACACTTCTCCTCTGAATGAGCTATACCTATCTTGTCCTATTATTCTTGTCCCTATCCTTGTACCTATCCCTAACCTCCAATCTGGTTTCTCTTTATTTCCTTTTACAACCTCTGCAAATCTCCCTTTTTAATTTCTCCAAGTCTTTTGGGTTTCTAATACCATGATGGGAATGGACCCCATTCCTAAGTCAAAGTACGATTAAAGTTCATGAAATTAGTATTGTTTCACTCTTCGATGTTAGCTAAAAGTGCTCTTTGCAGCACCCGCAATGTGCCCAGTAATGACTCCTGCAATTCGTACAGTGTTACATGAATTGGTAACATATCCAAATACGATTGTAAATTCTTTTTGTAAGACCAGTTGCTCCTACTACTATTGGAACTGTCTGGGTATCTTTCTTCCACATGACTCTCATTTCTGCCTGCAGATTGAGGTATTTTATGACTTTGTGTCTCTCTATACACAAGACACTGTAGTCACTAGGTGTGGCAATTTTAATGATCAATGCTACTTTTGTCTTCTTTTCTTGAACCTCTATATCCAGTTTTCTAGCATCTATCTTTTGGACTGTTGGTATTAGATCATCCCATGTGATGTAAATTTCATCATTTTCTATGATTCTCTGTGGCTCATGTTTCCAGTGTTTTTCAGCCACTTCGATGCCATAATGTTTGCACAATCTCCAGTGTAACAATCTCGCCACATTATTGTGCATTTCATTATAACGTCCCTCTACCATTAGAGAGTCGCAACCAGCAATAAGGTGTGTGACTGTTTCCAATTCACTTCCACAAAACCTACATATGTCTGCTTCTCCCACATGTTCAGTGGACTTAGTAAACCAGAGTGTATGTAGCCCACTATCTTGGGCTGCCAATATTAACCTTTCATTTATTGATGCAAATTCACCTCTCCTTAACCATTCCTGCATTCTTTCTTGATCAACATGAGGCTCTTCCAGAAGTTTTCTATACTTGCAACTATATGTTTTTTCCACATTTCTTGCCTTCTCATTTGGTCCTTCACCTTATATTCTTTCTTTTCTTTTTTGGCACATTCTGTTGCTGCCTGTTTTTTATCCACTTTTGGTTTGATTTCCATTCCTGCTTGATGTTGATATGCTTCTGCTAAATTAAACAGAGATGTCATCTTAGATTTATTCTCCTCATGTTTCAAAACTTTCACCACATTTGGATCTTGTGAGGTCAGTAGATATGTGTGGAGTCTCACGACTGCAGATCTATAGATGTACTCAATTTCAAGGAGGCCCATCCCTTCTTTAGAACAGGGAATATATAATCTTGGTATACACTGATTTTTATAAATCATTTGGTGAGCATGAAATATCCTTCTTGTTTTAATATCCAATCTATCCAACACTTTTTGAGGCCAGTCAATCACTCCAAAACTATAAGTTAGGACAGGAAGAGCAAATTGATTTATAGCTTGAATCGTATTCTTAGGTGTCAATGCTGTTATCAGGATTAATTTAAGTCTTCTAAAGTACTCCTTACTAAGCTTTATTCACATTTGTTCATGTTTTATTGCTGATCCTTCATCAATTCTCAAGTATTTATACACCCCCTCTTGCTCAAGTTCTTTTATATCACATTCTTGTCCTAATCTGATGTTTTCCTGGTGCTGCAATTTTCCTTTTTTAAAGGTTGCTTTTGCACATTTATCAAGACCTCATCTGATGAGCTATACAATTTTAAATCATCGACAAGAGAAGATGAGAAGTCATTAGACTTTGTTGTTTTCTAGAAGCCAAATTATAGCCATGACCTAAGCTGTTAAGTAAACAGCTTAATGGATTAATGGCAAGGCAAAATAGCAACGGTGACAGGGAGTCACCTGGAATACCCTGGAATATCCCCCTTTGGATTTTTATCCCTGGGATAATAATCTGTCCTTTATCATGGCTTAATTGCAAAGTGGTCTGCCACTGTTTCATGGTTACTGTAATGTAATCAATCAGTGTAGGATGTAGGATGTACCTTATACATTTTTAAGAACTGTTTTATCCATGAATGTGGGATACTTTCAAATGCTTTTTTATAGTCAATCCATGCCATACTTAGATTCCTCCCTTTCTTACAGTTCTCCATTATAACTTTATTTAACAACAAATGATCGTTTGTTCCATATGACTTTCTTTTATTGCCCTTTTGTTCTACTGCCATAATTGAGTTTTCTTCTAAATGACTATAAACTCTGTCGGTGTCAATCCCCATGTATAGTTTATACTTCGTCGGAAGACAAGTTATTAGTCTATAATTTTTAGGGTAGATTGCAGGTTCACTCTTAAGTAAGAGCATTGTTTTTTCCTGTTGTTAACCAGTGCGGTGTCTGTTTGGGGTGTGCATATAAATAGTTCTTACTCATGGCTAAATCCTCATGTAAAGAAGTTAATACTTTAGCCTAAAGTTAGATACTCATCTGGGCCTAGGGTTTTCCAGTTAGAGGCTTTTCTCAACTTTGTTCCAATCTCTCTGGTTGTTATTTCATCCATGTCATATCCTGGACCTTTAAACTTCTTATTCTTTCTTTTACTTCTTCTATCCATTTAGCATCTTTGTTATGTCCCACAGGATCTTCATAGATACTTCTCCAAAATGTATCTACTTCCTCTTTTTTTGGCGGTCTATCAATTCCTTTTACCTTATTTTGCAATTCTCTATAAAACGTTTTTGGGTCATCAGTAAATTGCTTATTTTGTGCTTTTCCCTTATATTTATTTTCGTATCTTATGAGTCTTTCCGCCTGTTTTGAAATTTTTAGTTTGTTAACTGCAATAGTGCATAATAGATCCCAGTCTGTTCTAATACTGTGCACTGCTTTTATCGCATCTATCTTTCTTAACATTTTTGTTGATCTGTTCCCTCTTCTATAATCTTCTAACAATGAGACTTCTTGTCTTAGCTGCTTTATAGTTTTCTATATTCGATATTTCCATGATGGTATTCGCTTACACACACCTTTTCCCTCGCTACCCTATGTTCCTGTGGTAGAACTTTATCAGTTATTAATTTAGCAGCACAGTAATATATTCTGTTTACTTCTGTTATATCGCATGGATCTCTATGGACAGTCCTAATTACTGTGTTCATTTGTTTTATCAAGCTTCTGACTTTTGGGGGTTTATTAACCTTCTACAGTCTATTTCTTTCATTGATCTTGATATATCTGTCTTTGTCTATTAAATCAAGCAACTCTTCTCTTAACTCATTTTCTTCCATACTGAGGGCACATCCCTTATTTTCCATTTCCTGCAGGCATTCTATACAAAGTTCTATAACATCTTCTTGTGGCACATTCTCTTCAATTTCATCCTGTGTCAAATGTTGTTTTGTCATATGGAAACTCACTAGCCTATCACTCCTCAACATTGACTGCACCAGTGTTTATAGGTTCATAGGTAGGTAATAGGCTATCGGCTTGAGGGCCTACGTAAGCCTAGCAAACAAGGTTCCCTAGCTTACGCCACCCAAGAAAGTTATTTTCCTGTGCCACTGTTGAGCAGAGACACAGAAGTAATCGCTGGGGTGTATTTCCTAATTCCCATCCACTCATCAAGAGTTTTCTTGAAGAGTGCTAATGAAGAACTTTGCTTGACATAGATGGATAGCCTGTTCCAGAGTATGGGAAGTCTCTGGGACAGGAATCTATCCCTCCAGCATGTCCTGTTTATTGTAGTGACAAGGTTTAGGTCCCTAGAGCATGTAGCTCGGAGGGATTGGGATTTCTTTAGGTGTAGCATGTCAACCAGCTCTGGATTTGACATAGCTTTATATGTTAGGCAGAGATCACCTTGGAGTAGGCAATATGCTACAGAGTAAAGCTGGAGTTTTTTGAGACGGTCAGTGTAGGGCATCTGTTTGAGGCCAGTAATCCTCTTTGTGAGGTATTTCTGTGGCCTTTCCAGCTGCTGCAGATATCTTGTGAGGTACATTCCAAAAGGGGCATTGTACTCTATAATGGGTCTAACGAGTGTTAAGTAGAGGGGAACAATGACATCTTTTTTCCTGGATGAGAACCCTTTTATGATGAGGTGTGCCACATAGAAGGACTTCCTGACTACTGTGGCGATGTGACTATCAAAGGACAGACTACTGTCCACCTGGGTCCCAAGGTCTCTTATCACACATTCAGTGTTAAGTAGACTGCTGTCTATGTAGTAGTTCATGGGTACAAATTTTTACCAAAGGAGATGACAATGCACTTTTTGGCATTGAGCTTAAGGCCATGGCTCTGACACCAGGCATCTGTCTCAGCGAGGTCCTTCTGTAGGATTTCCACATCATTTGGGGACTCGACTATGGCTCCTAGTTTGCAGTCATCTGCAAACTTCATTAGCCAGTGGCCTTCTGTGTTAACCTGTACTTCAGAGAAGTAGATACTAAACAGGAGAGGTCCCAGGACTGAATCCTGTGGTACTCCACTTGTCACTGGTTTGAGGTCAGATTTGGAGTGTGCAACCTTTACAGTGTGGATTCTGTCAGTGAGCCTGTTGGCAACCCACCTTGTGACATAGGGATTTGTACCTAGTTTAGTGAGTTTAGCTATAATTCCAGAATGGGGGATTGTGTCAAAAGCCTTGGCGAGATCAAGATAGGCTGTGTGAACCACCTTACCCTCATCTACGACTTTGGTGACTGCTTCAAAGAAGTCGATCAGGTTCAGGAGGCTTGATCTGCCTTTCACAAACCCAAACTGGGTGGGATCCAGAGTTTGGAGGTTACCAATGTTTTTGTTTATGAGTTCCATGGTGATACATTCCATGGCCTTGCAGACCAGGCTCATCAGGCTAATAGGGCAATAGTTCCTGGGATCAGTGGTGGCTCCCCCTTTGTGGAGTGGGATAACTATTGCTGTACGTCATTCAGTGGGCACAATGCCTGGTGTGAAGCTATGATTGCACATGGTGCTTAGGTGGGGAGCCAGTTCGTTCTGAAGTTCATTGTGAAATGCTGCCTGGGATGTTGTCCGGTCCCATGGATGCTGTGTTTTTGGCTTTAGAAAGTGCAGCTTTTACCTGCGTAGTTGTGATTACAGGGACTCTGCATTCTTCCTGTATAGATATGGACCCTTTAAAGGGTGAGGGGGGGGAATAAAGTTAGCACTGAGCCTATCTACCGGGATGTTGGCAATATCAGTTGGTTCTGTAATTTTCGTGCCATTGTGCTGTAACTCAGAGCAGACCTGGGTGTTGTCATTTAGATTCTTGACATAGCTATAGAATGCTTTGTGGTTGTCCTTAGAATCAGGGGTGATTTTGTTTTTGTAACTAGCTTTGGAGGATCTTATAAGGGATCTCAGCTTCTTACTGAGGCTGACCAGGGAGCTCCTCCACTCACGGGATTTTACTTTCTTTTGCAACAATTTCTTCCTTCTGTTGTAGGGTTTGTTTATGGTAGGGGACCACCAGGCTCTGTTTGGGATAGCACAATCCATGCACTTGTGTAAGTGCTTATAGAGTGCATTTGTGTAGGATTCAGCAGTCGTAACTGTATTGTCCATCTGCATGGGTGTCATGAAGTTTACCACTTCTGTTTTAAGAAGCATGAAGTTGGCGTTGGAGAAATTTTTTACTATGGTTTCCTTAATAGGGGGTGAGGGTAGGATATGGATATCAAGGGTGATTAGCTTATGGTCGGATCGGACAAATGAGGAGTTGACTTCAGGTGTGGAACACCGGTCACTCATGTTGGTAATGACTAGGTCTAGGATATTGTTGCCCCTGGTGGGGGTGTGGATAAGTTGATCCAGGGCATTGGAGTTAATGAATTCCAGAAAGTGTTGTGTGAAGGAGCTGGTACATGAGTAGTTTTCTCAGTTAATGGTGGGGTAGTTGAAATCGTCCATTATTAGGGTGTTTAGTTGAACCCTAATATTTTCCAGTACATCAAGAAAAGAGGAGTGGGAATCCTGTGGCATGGTGGGGGATCTGTAGCAAGCTACAATTTGGATTGCAGTTTTGCCCAGAGTTAGTTGCACTTGGATAACCTCAGATGCATTATGCTGAGCAACTAGCCTGGAGGTGTGGATATCCTTAATGAATATGGACACACCTCCACCTATGGTGTTCCGGTCCAGGTTACATGACCGAAAAGGGTGGTATGAGTTTTAGCCTGGTAGTGCAAGGGTGCTCTCTGGAGCTTTGAACCAGGTCTCAGTCACTGCACTGATATCGATGTTCTCCATTTTAAGGAGTGCCTCAAGTGAGTGCATTTTGAGATTTAGACTTCTAGCATTGAGTAGCATTACCCTCAGTTTTTGCTTGCCTGTTCCTGTTATGGTGGTGAATCTGTAATTTTAACCTTGCCTAAAAAAGGCACTATAGGGGTGGCAAGAGCCTTAGCCAGTATCCAAAATCCCAGGAGCGCCATGTGCAGGCCATCTCTGGCAAGGCATCGTGGTCTGTCGAACATGTCATCCCAAGCAGACAGATACTGGATCCCCTTAGAATGACACCAGAAGCTTAATCAATTGTTGAAGTCAATAATTTTGTCCTTGTACTGCGGTATCATTCTGGGTGAAAGCAGAATGCTTCTCAAGGCTAGGGTCATACCTGCCTGGGCTACAAGATCAGAGAGCTCTTCCATGACTCTTTTTATGTAGTCCAGGGAGGTACATCTCAGGTCGTTCGCACCAACATGGACAATGACAGTCATATTTGTACTTGTTGTGGAGTGTCCTGAGTGCATGAGTTATGTGGCAGATCCTGGCACCCGACAGGCAACTGACAGTAACCTTCTCCTTGTTTAGCCTGGTGAGTGGGACATCAGTGTGCCTGACTATAAAGTCACCTATGACTAGTGTGTTGGATACACTATTTTGCCTTATTGGCTGCGGTTGAGTGGCACAATGAGTCTGTGGGCTATGTGACATTTGGGTTGTGTTGTGGGGTGGAAGTTACTTGCATTTCTGCTTTGGAGGTCTCTGTTGCTTGGGCAGATTATTATTGAGAACCTCCGTGAATGTTTTTGTGTTTCTATGTGTGGATTTTGGTGGTGTAGATTTAGTGAGACTATGTGATCAGTGTGGTGTGGTGTAAGTGTTTACCTTCTCTTCTTGAATGTCAAGTTCAGTCTTGGTTGGAGAGAGCTTTACCTGCAGTTTGGCTAGATAAGTGCATCTCTCACAGGTTGTAGTGTTGGGTGGTAGGAGGAGAGGGTTGTCTGTGTACATGAGGCAATTTCTACATTGCCTCAAGATGCTCAAATTCATCAGATAGACAGGAGAGAACACTGGGAGCTGACCCTTGGACATGCCTGAATAAAAAAAAATTTTCCTCTAGATAAGTGAGGAAAGTGAGTACAAGAGCTGTTTTTCTCTAAGCACGTGAAGAAAGTAAGTGAAAAAACTGTTTTCCTCTTGGTAATGAGGAAGGTTGAGTGCTATAGTAATTAGTAGCTTATTTATTGCTTACAACAAGTTCTGAACAAGTGCTGAGCATGAATAAGCAAATTCAAGTGCTAAAACTAAGAATTTGTATCTGCACTAGACTAGCTGCAGGAAAGAAACAAGTGCAAATGCGGGCTTTCAAATCAGAAAGTTGAGAGAGATGGAAAAGGTTGCCCAGACGGCCAGTAACTACAATTTCTGGGCCAGAACCACTCTTTACGTGGTAGACAGGTTACCTAGTGCTTACCACTCCCACTGACAAGCTTGAAGGCTTCCCTCCAACACAGAAAGGCTTGTGGGGGCTCAGAAGCTTACATACAGTCCTGGATACAGCAAATCTGTATCTGGACTACACTAGTTACAGGAAAGGTAGGAAACAGGCTTACAGTTTTTTTTTTTTTTTTTTTTTTTACAGAAAAGTAGCTAAAACAGCAGTAAAAACACCTCAAATGCAGTGCAAGCTAGCACACTTGAGTATGTAGCAATATTAGACCAAACACAGTTTAAAAAATGCAATTAAATTAAAGTGCATGCAGTAATTATTCACTATCATTTCACTCAGGAGCAGTTCACGGATGTAGTGAGTGTTCTGAGGAAGTCTACTACCTGTAGATGAAAGTGCTTAACTAGTTCTTACTACTTCTGTGGAATAAAGGCTTTTTTATCGTAGCTGACAGTTTCATGATATTTGTGGAATCGTGATCTTATTTACAGCGAAGTTCGTGTTTTTACTGTGGTGTTACAAGTGGCATTTCACTGTGTCTTGTGGTTTCATAGTAAAAACAAGTGCAGAAGGAGTGTATTAGGTAGAATGTGGTAAAGAGATGGGACTGGGGGAAGTGTCCCAGATCAAATCTACAGTGGGGCGGGCAACTGCAAAAGCCACAGTTTCCTGTCTAGCTTCAAGTGAACTTTTATACTGGTTTCCTGTGGAAGGCTCCAAAATGTCTTGAAATGGCACCTGACCTGTTGCTTCCTGCTCCATTGGTTTACCCTTAATTTGGATATCCATTGCTCTAGCCTGTTGTGGTGCTTTCTGCATTTGATTTTCTACACTTAATCCTTTTCTTTGCAGCTGTTCCATTACCTCAGTTTCTATTTCTTTGACTACTCCACTACTAATCTCTTTTTCTACTTTTCCTCTTAGTCTTCTTATTTTTTGTATTGTAAAGTTTTCCATATCTGGATTCCTTTGCCTATATTTTTCATCAGATATCTTTGGTGCTGCTCTTTTTGTATTAGTTAGTTTTGCTTTCTACTTTGCATAAATATTGCACCATATTAAATCTCTTTTCCTTTCCCCTGTCCATATTTCTTCTTCACATGTCTCCTGATCTTCTTGCTTTTCCTCATTCTGGGGACTCACTCCATCATGCTGTGATGTAGTCTGTTTTAGACCTTCTACATTAAATCCTTCACTTCGCAGGCACTCCATAACTTCAACTTCTATGTCTTTAAATTCTACTTTACTAATTGTCTTTTCTACATTAAATTTTTGTGCTTTTAATCTTTTTATTGTGAAAGTTTCCATATCTGGATGCCTTTGCCTGTATTTTTCTTCGAATATCTTTGAAACTGCCTTCTGTATATCAGTTAACTTGGCTTTCTTCTTTGCATAAATATTGCACCATATCAAATATCTCTTTCTTTCCCATGTCCGTATTTCTTTTTTATATTTTTCAAATATCTCTAGGTTTTGTTGTTTATATTTTCTCACTTCCTCAGAGGCTTTTTTTTCCAAAGAGATCAAAGTTTCTTGATCTATATACTCTTTTACAAAAATCTGTTGTATTAATGAAAGCAAATTTTTATTTGAAGCTTGTGACAGTTTTTCCTGTGGAAGTATTCTTCTTTCCTCTAATTTCTCTCTTAATCATTTTGTATATCTTGTGTCTGGAAATTCTGGGTTTTTTACATAATAGTAACAATACATAATTTCTTTCTTATCCTCAATAGTCCACTCTGTAGTCTTTATGGCTCTTCTTTGGCCAATCAATTTTTGTCGTTTTCATGGACTACTACTTCTTTCTACAACAGGAAGTAGTAAGTCTCCAGTGTGAGCATTCCTATTAGAATTCAATCCCTGGAAGCCTACCCTCCACTGCAGGAACCATTAAGGAGATTGCTGTGCAACCAAAACTGTCTTACCCATTTCATTGGATCAGAGATTCCCCTTTCAGACTCAGTGTATGTTTTTTGTTAACCTCAACTAATTGCTACTTTACTGGAGAGCTGTTATTCGGTGCTTTGGCGTGCACACTAAATGTGTCACTACAGTCTAGCCCCCCACAACAGTACTGTTATAAGTTTTAAACTGCAGACAGAATATAAAACAGCAACAATTATAATAAGAAAAATAAAACAATAAACATTCTCTACCTATCCTAGCCTAAGTCCTGCACTGATTGATTGTTTCTGTAGTCTCACCTGTCTGGTCCAGCTAGTCCACCTCATGGCTCTACCCTCACCTTTCACCCTCGCTTCACTTGGGGTCACTCCACTCCCTTACCCTGCCCTCCAAATCTCACCCAACTTATATCTCAAAGCCAAACCCACAATTAACAACTCATCTATCATCTCCCCCTTACACACCTGCCTCTACTCTACTACATCTTCTTACCTAACCGTTCCTTCTCTACTTCTCTCTCTAACTACATTTTCTTTACCAAAATCATACTTTAAGGTGTTCATCTATAATGACACCTAGTAGTTTAGAATGGGAGACTATTTCATTTGGTGCATTGTTGTAAGAGAGAATAGTGAATTGATCTTTATTTAATGAGGTATGTGTCTTAGGGGTAAAAACAAGTAGCTTGGTTTTGTTGGGATTGAGCAGCAAGTGATTTTTGGTAAGCCAATTTTCAATGGAGGAGAATGCTAGTTGAGTAATATGTTGTAGCTTGGGAATGGGATTTGGCAGAGCATATGACTGCACAATCATCAGCATATTGAATAAGAGAGCCATGAGTAAGAGATAAGTGAAGCTTATTAATGAAGATGCTGAAGAGTAGGGGCCCCCTTTGAGGTTAGGGAGATAGGAAGAAAAGGAGGAGTTCCATTTAACTGCTTCTTACCGGTTAAATAGATAGCTGAGAACCAGTTAAGTGAAGGAGAGGACAGTCCAGTTAGTGAGAGCTGGCTCAGAAGAAGAGGATGAGAAGTGGTATCAAAGGCTTTAGAAAGGTCAAAGAATGTGGATGAGATATATTTATCAGAGTTCCTAGCCTTATTGATTAAGTCCATGAAGGACATAATGGCAGTCATTATGCTGTGTCCTGGCCTGAATCCATGTTATGTAGAAGATAGACTTTGACTGTTGGTGAGAAAGTCAAAAAGTTGAGTCTGTACACCTTTTTCAAGAATCTTACAAATAGAGGAGAGAATAGCAATTGGGCGGTAGCTGGAGAGATCTGTGGGGTTGCCTCCTTTATAGAGGGGTAGAATAAATGCCAGTTTCCAGGTTTTTGGGATGCAGGATTCAAGGATGGATCTAGTTATAAGAATGCTAATGGGGTAGGCAATTGCATCTGCGGCAAGACTTAGAAAGTCTGTGGGCACATCATCTGCAGAATTACAGCTTGGTTTAAGTTTGAGGAGTAGACTTAAAGGAGAAAGAGGATGCACAAGAGTTGGAGAAATCAGTCGGATCACAAATAGCTGGTGAGGGACAGGTGTGGGCGTGGAGGGGAAAGTCATGTAGGACTTGTGGTAGAAGAGTCTGGTACAGTATGGTGCTGGGTAAAGTTGGATGTAAGGTTGGTTATAGTGTTGATAAAGTGTTTTTGAAGAGAGTGCCTATATCTGGGTTATTTATGTTAGGAAATGGAGTGTGTATGGCCTTAGTGCCAGGGTTTAGAAGTGAGGAGATGTCTGTCCAGAATTTTTGGGGGTTGTTTCTGTTGCTGGACTGGAATTTTAGGTAGTACTATTTTTTTCTCTTTGGTCATTTGTTTTTTAAAGTGGTTATGGAGTTGCCTGTAATTCTGTAGGGTGGTAGGATTTTATGGGGGTTTTTTTTGCAATTCTTTCCTTACTTTATCTCTGTTTTGCATTAGTTATTTTATTGATCTTGCTAGCCAAGGGGCTGAATTAAATTTTAACCTTTCCATACAGGAGGAGGGGGGCTCATTTACTTAGGGTTTCAAGGAATAGGTTGTTGAAGCAGTTAACAGCTTCATCTAAGGGAGTGTTATTTTAGAATATTCCAATTTATGTGTTTTAATAGGTCAATGAATGTTTGGGGGTCAAAGCTGGTTAAATTCCTGGTGTGTTTGTAGTTATGTTCTTTTCTGATGAAAGGGGGGAGTGCTGAGGATGAAAGCTGGGAGATGATTGCTCAGACTATTTGGGATGGGGCCAGCTGAGGAGACTTGGTTTGGGTCACTGACCAATATCCAATCTAGGATGGAGCCTTCTGAGTGGGATTTGTTAAATCTAACAGGTGATGTAATTAGTTGGGTAAAGTGAAATAAATGTATATTAGAAGAGGATTGTTTTGAGCAGATGTGAGACCAGTTTATATTTATGTCTCCTAGAATGGTGGTTTCATTTTTGTTTGTACTAGAGATCCAGTCAAGGATGTTCTCAAGGATAGGTATATCGTTACCTGGGGAATATAAATAAGTATGATGCATATTTTCTTAGAGTTATTTATTTTTAGACATGAGATTAGAATTTCTGTGGTAGGGAATTTTGGGATGGAATTGGAGAAGCGGGTTATGTAGTATGAACTAGAATAGAGGAGGGCGACCCCTCCTCTTTTTTGTGGTGTCTCTCTAGTCTAAGGGTATTGAATCTTGGGGGAGGAATTCTGAGTCTTTTAGTCTCCTATACTAAACAACTAGGAGTCATTATAGATTAACACCTTAAATTTGATCTTCATGTTCAACACAGCATTAAAAATCTCACCAAAAATTGGGCTTGGTACATAGGTACAAACACTTTCTTATCCCCACTAGTAAAAAGTCCCTAGCTATCATCTATCTTCTACCTTTTCTGAAATATGGTGCTCCATTACTCACAAACGTACCCTCTAACCAAAAATCCAAACTAGAAACTTGCTACAATAAAACTGCTCGATTCGCAACAAACGCCTCCTGTTTTACCCACCACTGTATAGCATTACACTCTCTAAACTGGCTAGAGCTACCACCCTATCTCTTCTACATACAACACATGACAGCACACAAAGTAGTATACAAAACCTTCATTATGTCTTGCCTTCTCCTCTCTTTTCACCACCTACCTACCCAACAGATCACTTAGATCTGAAAATAAACATCTTCTATACATCCAGCTGGCCAACTCCTGTTCTCCTATACTATTGCCAAAATGTGGAAGTCTCTTCCTATAACTCTCAGATCTAGTCCAAACATTGCAACTTTGGAAACTTCATTACACAACTACCTCTCTTCCATTTGAAGATGTAACTCTTCCACATACCCCTCGCATAAGTCCTGACCTCGTCCTATTCCTTAGCTATACCTGTATACAACAGTACAGTATGGGCAATAAAGGTTAGTTGCCTTGTGTACATGATATATATATATATATATATATATATATATATATATATATATATATATATATATATATAGTCTACTTTACATGGTCGACTTTTCACAAACATGACTTTCATATGGCCGAGACCATATGATCGACTTTTGGAAAGCTGACCATGTAAAATAAACACAAAAAAACACAATGAACACTTAATTAAAACTGTTAGCAGGGGGGCAAGCCCCCATGCACACCCTCATGGGGGGCTCCACCCCTCATGCCCCCGTAACTTAAATATACCAACTCCGAGTTCGCACTACTGTGCGGAAGAAAGACAGTTTCCCATTCCGCACTGTACAGAGATAGCGGTTCCCCATGCTCGGCTTTTCAAATGTCGATCATATGGTCTCAGCCATATGAAAGTCGACTTTGTGAAAAGTCGATATTGTGAAGGATCCCTATCATATAAGAGAAATTTCATATGACTGAAACTCATTTGACTGAGACCATAAGACTGACATTTCAAAATACTGAAAAATCACTTGACTGAAACCCATAATACTGAAATCTTACAATGCTAAATTTCAACATACTGAATTGTAAAGTGGACGATATAAAACCAGAATAGGTGGGGGCTAACCATGTATACTAATTCCAGGATTGCACTATAGTGGGGAAAAGGGCATATACTCTGGTTTTATATTGTAATTATTTATATGAGATGTGTTGGTGTGTGTTGGCATAGCACAGCAGGATTAAGCAGCATTGTGCAAAGGTAACTGCAGCATTTTGCCTCTGCTCATTGGTGCTCGATGCACACATTCTCACAAATATGGAGCCAAAAAGTGAAGGGATCCATTATTTTTTCTGCTACTTATGTGTGTTGTGTGTGATTCTATTTTTTGAACAGATTAAAGGTGTTAAAATAGGGTAGATAGGAAAGTGGTGAAATGGGGAGCAAGTAGTGGGAAGAACAAAGTCTGACAGTTAGTATAGCATTTCTGGAATGCATCTCCTACTTTACTGACTCTGTGGCAGCATGTGTTAATGCAGTGTTACATTCCTTTATAGGGCCAGATGGTAATAAGTTTAAATACAACTGTATGTAATACTGTTAACTATTTTTGCATTACTGTTGCTGCTAGTTTGTGCAGGATGCACACCATTATGCAATAATGCATTAAAGAAAATAAATGTGGATGATAAGACAGTGGTGAGATGAGGAGCAAGCATGAGAAACAACAAAGGGAAAGCAGGGCAGGAATGTGCAGGCGGTAGGTAGGAAAGAGCCATAGCTATCCATTTTTTTAACCATGTAAGAGAAATTATGTGCAAAATATTAACTGAATTTGAACTGTCAACTCTAGAGAGAGGGGTGACCACAATACAATCATTTTGTATAACCAAGTGGACCAAATCAAGTGTGTCAAGAAGACGTGTGTGAAATGGAGAGCTATGTGTGGTATGTTTTTTTTTTTGTGGGACAAGTGCCCCTTTTTTTGAGAGAGAGAGACAGGAATGTTGGGGCAAGGGATGTAGGTATGTCTGGGTCAGGCAAGTTATGTAGGTGAGGAAACAATTGTAGACTGACAGACAAACAAAACAAGAGACAGGGATGGTGATGGACACAAAAAGTTGGGGTACACAATGATTGCTGTGAGGGTGGGGCATCCAAAACCCATGGTCATCAAGCTGGGTGACAGTGAGAATCAAGTCCTTACCCACTGGTCTGTCATCACTGTCACCTCACTCCATTGCTGGCTGGAGTGCTTGATGTCTCCTTCTCCTCCTACTATTACTGCATAAAATGAAGGACAGCCACCTCTCCAGCCAGTGTAGGCATGCACCACAAGTGCATCACACAATCCTATGTACCATCAGTGGCATCTCGGTGCAGGTGATAAAATCACCATCTCTTCTACTGTTCCTGGAGGGTACCACAGTACTGGCCTCTGGGGCATGACTACCTGAGGGTGCACATAGTGCAGGGGCAGCAGAGGTAGAGCTGCCAGGTTGGCTCCCAGATGTTCTGGGTAACAGTGCTTTTGCCAGTGGAGGGGAGGCAGGTGAATCCTGTGGGGCAGGCCTACCCTGCTGTGCTGTGGAGCATTTATTGATGTGGTACTCATGGAAGACATTGTCACATTTTGACAACACAATAAAATACAAGAAAAAAATAAAAATAAAAAAAATAAATAAATAAAATAAAAAAAGAGGGATAGGGTGAGAAAAAAAGAGATAAAATTAGTACCTTCATATGTGACATACAATATATTAATACAATTATTTGACTCTATTATCTTAACCTTTACTTTTAAGACTACCACCTTCTAACAGAGTTACTTTTAGGACCACAGGCCCCCAACAGATGCACACTACACTACAGATTGCAGCAAGTACTCCTTGACATATGCATACATTGCACATATGTGTGTTCCAATCACACAGATAACAGTTTGCAGCAGGACATGTGTGCCACTGGTATAGAACTTTTACTTTAAAGCTTTAAGTTACACACAGTTGAAGAATTAACAGCATTGTATAGTTGGGAAGTGGGTCTTTGAACCTGCAACCTGCGATTAAAGTCGAATATTGTACCCTTGGTATGTGCTGCAGACTAATGCATGCATACTTGTTTTTACAGTTGAGATATGCATGTTCAGTTTGATAAAACTCTTTACAATACCAAAAAAGATATGTTTAACTTTTAATGCTACAATACCAGTACTCTTCTGCTGCATACATGCCACATGCTTCCCTCATCTTCACCAATCTAGCCCCATGGGTTCTTCCATTGACCTCCCAGTCCATGTCAGCTGTAGAAAAAAAGAGAACAGAGCAGAAAACCATTATGAACATCAGTCTTGCCTATATTCAGCATTTAAGCCTTACAAGTACTCTCTGTAGTTGATACTTACACAGTTGTGAGATGTCTCCAGTCCTACATTTCTCCATCCAATCATCAAGGGTATCCCTCTTCCTCCCCCGTAGGTCATTATATCGATGCCTACTTTGGTCACCCATGCACAGGATACTGGTGGCACTGGTTACTGCCCGGGCCAAACTATCCCAAGCTTCCAACTCATGCTGGGAGCCAGAATAATCCCACAGCAGAAGCCTATCACTATGGTGTTTAACTAGGAGTCCAATAAAAATCTTGGACTCCTGGACACCCCATCTCTGTGCACTAAATCTGACACTTTCTCCAGAAATGCCTGCCATGTCTACCATGGATCAAGAGCAATGGACAGTGATGTTTTCCTGCCAATTCCAGTTATTGCATTTACTGGGAGTGAACACACTGCTTGAAAACATTGCAATCTGCTTACCATTGTGCAAACATGGTGCTTGGCTGTGTGCACCTTCAGTAATGCATTTGCGCAATGGTAAGCGGAGTGAAACAGTGAAAAGCAAAGTAAAGAAATGTCAAGGTTATTGGATGTACAGACAGTTATGTATGTGTATTAGACAAATGCAAAGGCCATGGCAGTCCAGAGAGCAGAAATATACTTACAGAGATATACTACACTGTATACCCATAGTCATACAGTTGATAATACATGTGATAATACATTGATAAATAAATATATAACTGACATAATACTAGTGCCTCACCCCTCATACATATAATCAATATCAATTACACTAAGTCAAGTGTTATAAGAGAGAGTGAATATAATTGGAAGTGGAACAACAGTAAAATCATATGGAACATGTATTCAAACCCAGGACCATGTGTATGGCAGTCCTACACTTATACCTGTTGCCACAAGAAGGTTGAGAAAACATTTGCTATGTTGCAGTTCCTTGCTATAAACTGTAATGTCACAACAGTAAAACAAAGTGTTGCACACCCTGTACTGGAACTCAGGACCATTTGTACTACAACAGCCCTACACTTAACACCTGCTGCCGCAGGAATAGTTACAATAAATTGACTATTTTACTAATCATTCTTAAGGTATCGCTGTTAACTTCAGCACAACATCACTTACCCGGTTTGTGCGATGCCCAATAGTATTAATTGAATGCATCCAGTTTCTATTTTTGTATGTCTGGTACCTGTCTGCTTTCTGGGTTAGCCAGTTGTTCAGTTTTTGTACTGCTGTGCTTCATGCAGACCAGATATGCACAGCCAAACCTAACATTAATTTTTCTCAGTTTCTCCTCTTTGCTCTAAGCTGCACATCATGCAAACACATGTCAATATAAAAAAAAACAAAAGAAAGAAAAGGGAGAGGTAGTTGAAATGAGGAAAAGCAGTCTATGACATACACAATAAAAATATTATTGCACATGAGATATTTCTACTTAGGTATGGATTTGAACTCTCACTCCAATGCAAGAAGACTGGATGTGTGCCACACAAATAGCTTTGCAGCAAAGAACTTAACTCAATATACACACAACCAACTGCAACAGCATCTACAGTGATATCAAACCATACAAGTGTTATTTGTACATGTATTAGTTTTGGATGCGGTGCGCCTAGTTATCACACATCCTGTCATGATTATTACTTGCAAATATACAAATCTGTCTTTCATTTGTGTGCTTGTTGGCTATTCTTTATTCATCAGAGCAGTACTCTGATATATGCAGTGTGTAAGCCATTCTAGATCATTGGCCTTAAGATGTATGAGGATATTAAGTGGAAATAATATCATATGCAGTTGCCACCAAATGAAAGGCAGGTTGGATGTTGAGGAACACAGCCTGTGACTTGTGTGTTGTTTACTTACATTTTCAAATTTACATCTAACACTTTATAGATTTAACCTTACACACCTAGTGAAAGTAAGGCAGTCTACAGTGCTGCTGTGTTTTCCTTCTCCCAACCACTTATCAGTCACACTTGCAATCCATTAAAAACAAACACCAAAGGAGTGCCTGCATTATGTTTACATCTCCAACATAGATCCAACTTGTTGGGATTCAGCAATTCTAATGAGTTCGCATCTCATTTGCATCTTCACCATGCTAACAGGCCTGAATTTACACCATTGAAAGGCAACCATATAGCTAGGCAAACTGATGGTGGGGGCACTTTGTTATGTTGAAAAGACAGCACATAATGCTATTTCCTTCAGGATATATCTGTGCAGAGAAGTATTGCACTTCAGAAGGTAAGCTTCCATTTGGTCAGCTATATAATGCATAAGCTGGAATGTATTTAAGAAATATCTGAAGCATATGCTTTTACAATTTTGTCTGTATGCATTACTTAGAAGTGTACTGATGGCATGGGTATGTTTTTCAAGCAATTGTAGAGGTATATATGACTGCCAATACATGAAAATTAAATACTGTGCGATAAATATGTACAAGTGTTTCAGAGACAGTTCCTTTGATAGCACTTTTAGCATTTCAATGAGAGTTTGTTAGCAAACTGTGTCATTTTCCTGTTCTTTTGGGGGCATAGGTGAGTTACTTTTATGGCACAAACAAGAATAGACTGCTCTTTTATGGGGGTAGCAAAGCTGAGTAACTATTATGGCACAAATAAGGATATGTTGCATTATTAGTGTGATACAAGGATATGCCACTCATTCCTGTTATTACAAAATACACTCCAGGTTCAAGACTTACCTTGTAAATGCAGCAGTTGACATGGTTCTGTCTGTGTAAACTCCTTTCCATGGCTTTATTACAAACATTTTGGAATATGCAGAAGAAACCATCAAAAAGTCTACAGGGATGCTTTATAGCTTATTGAATAGCTCCATCATGTTGGATTGGTTGATTAGCATGCAGTTCAGCTGTTTATGTTGTAATTAGCATACCTTGTTTTTTACCTGGTTTGTGCATACCATACTTTTCTTTCTTTTTCTGCATTAGTGATTTTTATTTTCCACAAAAATATTGGTTACATTTTATTTCTTCATTTATGCACTTTTTTTCTTTTACTCTTTTTTACCATACCCCCAAATTTATAATACTTATATTTATAAAATTTTACTAGTAATCTCTCATATTTTTCATTTATTTACTTAACACTGTACAGATTTTATGAAGCAGCATATACCACTGGTTTAATTAACCCTAAACCTCCTTTCACATTATTTACATATAAAAATACTATTTTACTGGGTTTAATCTAGAACCCCATATAAATGGAAACAATATCTGCAATAATTCCTCTTCAAATAGTGTTGATAACATAAATAGACCTGCTAAATATGCTGTTTTCCCATCATTGCTGAATTTATCAAATATGTCATATTTTCTGGATGATTATATGTTCTCCAAAAAGGGCAGGTTTGTTTTATTTATTCTATTGTTTTTGTTTCCCCATTTATTTATTGACATTTGATTACAGTGAAAATCTGACTGGGTAGAAGCCCATTTTCAGAAGAGGCTCAGGGGGAAAAGCTCCAAATTATTACAAAACATTTTAAGAACAATAATTTTACAATCTTCAAAAATAAAACAAAAACATCTGCAGTTTACATAATTATAACAAATTAGATATAATACAAAACCATTGGTTAAGAATCGATATATGAAAATAATTTAATATTTAGAGACATTTCAGATAGTTTGTAGAGAAATTCAAGGTAAGTTAGAGTAATGCAAACAGGAATTGTGATATGAAGTGAGGGTAAACAAGTTTATGGTATATTTAGAAATAAAGTCAAGGAAGAGAATTTGATAGAAGTAAGGAGGCAAGTGAAGAATGGAAAGTAAGGAGTTATATGGAATGACAAGTTACTTGTTCACATTTAGGGATAGTTTATCCTGATTTTGAACAAGAAAAGAGCCAGCTTTTAGATAGGAAGTCTTTCAGAGTGGTTTTAAAAGATGGGAGGGAGGGTATTGACGTGATGGATAGAAGTAAGGAGCTCCAGTCCTTAGCAACCAACAGACAGGAGTTTGACTGGCTGGGAACATGGTTGTGTAGAATGCTTTTTAGTACCAAACATGCAGATTGAAGCTGTAGTAACAGCTACAAACAAATGCAATCTGAGGGTCATGCTGCTCAATGCTAGAAGTCTAAATCTCAAAATGCACTTGCTCAAAGCACTCCTTAAAATGGAATACATCGACATTTGTGCTGTAACAGAGACCTGGTTCAAGGCAGCAGAAAGCACCCCTGCACTAGCAGGCTATAACTCATTCCACACCTTTAGGCCCCAGAACTTGGACCAAAGCTCCAAAGGCAGTGGTGTTTCCAAATTCATAAAGGATGCACACACCTCCAGACTGGTAGCCAATCATAACACATCTGAGGTACTTCAGGTGCAACTAACATTGGGTAAGACAGTGATTCAGATCCTAGCCTGCTATAGGTCCCCAACTATGTCCCAAGACTCACACCCACATTCCTAAGCACCAACCTAACACTCTCATACTGGGTGACTTCAACTACCCTTCCATTAACTGGGAGAACTAGTCATGGACCAATACACTTGCTCAACGTTTCCTGGAATTGATTAATTCCAAAGTCCTGGACCAGCTTGTTCTTACCCCCACTAGAGGTAGCAACATCTTTGACCTGGTCGTTACTAACATGGGCAACCATTGCTCTACACCAATAGTCAACTCCTCACTGGTTAGATAAGACCACAAACTAATCACCTTGGAAATCCACATCCCTCCCACCACCCCCGCAAAGGTAACCACCATGAAAAACTTCTCCAAAGCTAATCCTAAAAACATAGGTGCACTGTACAAACATGTACACAAATGCATGGATCTCACCATACCCAATAGAACCAAGATGCTCTCTTCCAAAAAAGGAAACCAATCTGGTGGTCCCCTGCCATAAACAAATGCTACAACAGAAGGAGGAAACTGATGCGGAATAAGATGAAGTCTAAAGACTGCAAAAACTCCCTTATCAGCCTCAACAAAAAGTTGACATCCCTCATCAAATCCTCTAAAACTAGCTATGAAAACAGAATTGCAGCAGATAGTAAAGACAACCACAAGGCCTTCTATAGTTATGTAAAGAATCTCCACAGCAATACCCAGATTTACTCTGAGCTACTGCACAATGGTACTGCCTACACTGAGCCAACAGTTGTTGCCAATATACTGTCTGACAGCTTCAGTGCCAACTTTACCCCTCTCCCCCCAAGGGACCAGTCACAATATCAGTAGATTACCAGGCACCCAGTATTACTGCTGAACAGGTTAAAACAGCATTGTCCAAGGCCAAAAATACAGCTTCTATGTGACCTGACAATATCCCTGGCTGTGTTCTACATGAACTACAGAGTGAACTGGCAATTCACCTGTGTGCCCTGTTCAATCACAGCCTCACCTCAGACTTTTTCCCTACTAAATGGCTCACTGCTACAGTCATCCCTCTCCACAAAGGAGAAGCGACTACAGACCCTGGGAACTATCGCCCCATTAGCCTGACGAGTCTGATATGCAAAGCTATGGAACGCATCATCATGGACCTAATAAGTAAAGATATAGGGAATCTCCAAACTCTGGATCCCACACAGTTTGGTTTTGTGAAGGGTAGATCATGTCTGCTAACTTGGTCGACTTCTTTGAGTCAGTCACCAAAACTGTGGATGAAGGCAAGGTGGTTCATGCAGCCTACCTTGATCTGGCCAAGGCCTTTGATACCATTCCCCACTCAGGAATCATAGAAAAACTCACTAAGCTAGGCATCAACCCCTATATCACTAGGTGGGTTGAAAACAGGCTCACAGGTAGAACCAACAGTGTGAAAGTAGCGGACTCCATGTCAGACTCCTGACCAGTCACGAGTGGAATCCCATAGGGTTTGGTCCTGAGTCCTCTCCTGTTTGGTATCGACTTCTCTGAAATCCAGGCTAACACAAAGGGACTGTGCTGACAAATTCACAGATGATTGCAAGTTGGGAGCTATTATTAACTCCCCAAGTGATGTTGACATCCTACAGAAAGGCCTCACTGAGACCAACAACTGGTGTCAGAACCATGGCCTTAAGCTCAATGCCAAAAAATGTTTTGTCATCCCCTTTGGGAAAAACACAGTTCCCATGAATTACCACATCAATGGTAGTCTACTGAACACAGAAGGTGTTATAAGAGATCTGGGAAGACAGGTTGACAGCAACCTCTCCTTTGACCACCACATTACCACTGTGGTCAGAAAGTCCTTCTATGTGACACATCTCATTACTAAGGGTTTTGTATCCAGGAAGAAAGAGGTCATTGTCTCCCTCTACTCTTCCCTCATTAGGCCAGTCATTGAGTACAATGCCCCATTTGGCATGTACCTCACTAAACACCTGCAACAACTGGAGAGGCCACAAAACTCCCTCGCAAAGAGGATCCTAGGCCTTAAACACTTGCCCTATATGGACCGACAAAAAAAACTCCAACTATTCTCTGTCTCATATCACCTACTTAGTGGCGATCTCTGCTTGACTTACAAAACCATGTCTCACCCAACTCTGTTAGAAATGCTACATCTAAACAAATCCCAATCCCTCTGCACCACACGTTCCAGAGACCTCAACCTCATTACCACAATCAACAGAACATGCTGGAGGGACAGATTCATAACCCAGAGACTGCCCATGCTATGGAATAGACTTTCCATACATGTCAAGCAGAGCACCTCACTGGCCCTCTACAAGAAAAATCTTGATGCGTGGATGGGAAATAGAAAATTCACCCCAGGGATCACTCCAGTGGCTCTACTCGATAGAGGCACTGGGAACTTAGGTCAGGTGACACAATGCCAGGGTAATCCTATGGGTTAGGCTTGTAAAGGCTCCAGGGCCATTAGCCTACTACACACCTATGAACCTATGAACCTATAGGCGGTAAGAAGCAGTGTATATATTAGTTGATGAGGCAGTTCTAACTAATTCAGGCTTTTTTTTTTTTGCTATTAGTGGTGGATTCTGAAAGGGATATTTGCTGCAAATTTAACAAATTTGTTATAGTATCATTTAAGTTTTAATTTTTGAAAAAGCCTGGAGGTTAGTGAGGATTGGAGTGCCATAAAGAAAAGTAGGGAGGAGATAAGTTTAGTTGCATCGGTGAGAATATTTTTGGTTCTGTAAAGCATCCCTAGTTTTTTCATGAATTTTTCTTATGCAATTTTGTATATGCAGGTTGAATGTAAGATTGTCATCCGCTATCACCCCAAATAATTTGCTATGAGAAGTGACTTCAATGGTTGTATTATCAAGACTGAAGACTTTAAATGTTGTTTTTTCATGAGAGAGGGATTTGGGGAAAAAAGCAATAGATTTTGTCTTTTTTGGGTTGAGCATGAGTTGTGAGTTACGAAGCCATGTTTCAGTAGCTGTTAAAGCTTCCTGAGTAATTTCTGGAGGTGTACTATGTTGTCAGATGTGCAAATGAAAGTGGAATCATCTTTGTACTGAATTATGTTGGCATGTTGCGTGGATGTTGAATTCTGCTTACATCTTTATTCCAAAATTTTATACCTAGCACAGAAATTTCATTCATTATAACATATATATCCCCTATTTTACTATATCACATAAGCCTTTGCTTTTCTCTTCTCCATCACTATCACCTTTAGAAACTCATTATTTAAAGTTTTTTGGGGTTTTTTTTTTTGCAATTACAATAATGTCATCTGCATATATTAACAGAACTGGAATTTTTAACCCTTCGGGTGTTTTATACCTCTCTCCCTTCATTTTGTAATTTATTTCACATACTATCACATTCATGACTAATGCAAAGAGTATACAACTGATTGGACATCCCTGTCTTATACCACTCTTCATTTGCACCTCCTGGCTTAACCAGATTTTTAAGTATTTTGCTTTATTATTACTATAAGCTGATATACATAATTTCTCACTTATATTGTATTATTTCATTATTACCCATAATGTTTCATATCCAGTTGTCTCAAATGCCTTATTAATGTCTCATATCATGATTTTCACTTCTTTTCTATTCATAATATCATCCACAATTTCTCTAATTTATCATTAATAATTCTTGACAGCCCTTCACCTTTATACTTCCCCCTTAATGATGCATTTGAACATTACAGCAACGCCTTCCTAAGCATTCTTAACTCCATAGCCCCTCATCGAACAAAATGAATAAAAAAATAACGATTCCCCATGGCTCAGCAAATCATGTAAAGTTTTAGTGAAAGAGAGGGACAAATTAAGGACTGCCTGGCTAAAGAACAAAAATTATATAAATCTTTACTTATACTGACAACTCTGCAATCAAACAAAAAGACAAATATTGCATGATAAAAAAATCATACTATTCCTACATTGAAGATAACCACAAAAACAACCCTAAGAAATTCTGATCCTCTGTAACATCGCTGCTCAACCCAGGAAATAAAAATAATCCCAATTTATACACCAATATACCACCTCTTCAGTCACCATATTCCACACATACTTTATAGAGTTCATATCCAACCTAAATGGAAACCCAACTCACTTCTTCTACTAATACCCTTATTACTAACCACTACCACCCCACACATTATACACACATACAAGCAACCCCTCACTCATAACAAAAAAAAATCATCCCCAGCTTATTTTTCAGTCAATCCCTTTATCTCGAATAAAAAAAGAACTGCTACAAAACTGAAACCTTGATCAACCTCAGCAGACAACTTCCCAGCAGAATACCTAAAGCTTGCTGCACAGACAATAGAATTCCCTGTTAGCATCTTAATTAATAAATCCATAGCTGAATCATATGTCCCTAACCTATGGAAAGGATAATAAATTACCCATTTATATAAGGGAGGTAACTCCACTGACATCACAAACTTTTATCCTATTGCAGTCTTATCCCTCCTCTTTAAGATTCTAGAAGAATGTGTGCACCTGCAACTTCTCTACCATCTTACACACAACAACCTACATTCCCACACTCAGCATGGCATTAGACCTGCACACAGTACCTGAACAGCCTTATTATCTTTCATGGACACTGTCAACAAAGCCTGTGACACTGACAAACTAGTAGCTACAGTATTTCTAGATTTGTCAAAAGCATTTGACATGGTATCTCACCCCATACTCCTTAAAGAACTTTCCAGCATTGGTCTATCCTCCGCCTCACTTCAGTGGTTTTTAGCTACCTAGCTGACAGGCAACAAGCAGTAAAATGGCAAGGCTGCATCTTCCCATAACATATCACCCCCACAAGTGTACCTCAAGGATCCATCCTTGCCTCATTATTATTTAATGTCTTCATCAATAGCTTAGATGCATCCTCTTGTGAAGGAACTCTAATCCAATATGCATGCAACTCCACTATCACCTGTGTATCAGAAACATTAATCCATCTACAACACATAACACAACAAGCTTTCTCTTCCATAGAAAGATGACTCTCAATGCTGACCTCCTACTGAACCCCCCAAAAACAAAGCTCTTTCTCTTCCCCCACATACCCAGAGATCCAACAACAAACTTCAATATCTTTTCAGCCAATACTGACATTGAATTGGTACCTTGACTCAAACATCTTAACTATTATACCAACCCCCAACCAGTGGTGGTATACACTCTTTGTCATCCATTTCCTTTCTTTTTATTTTGTACTTGTCCCTTTAAATTTTCTTTGCCTGTCTTTTACCAGTAGTTTTTTTACTACCTCCCAGTTTCTTGTCTTCTTCATCACTTATTTCAAAGCCTTTTTCTATGTCGTCTATTTTATTTTTTCCTCACCTAATTTTTCTACTATTTCTAAAATGTCTTCTCTTTGTTCATTTCTTCTCTTTCTTTTTCTTTTCATTAATCTTATTTTCATTTTTACAATCCGCCCATTAATGCCCAATTTTGTTGCATTTATAACATTTCAATTCACATTTTTGCATCATGCCCCATTTTCCACAAATATAACATTTTTGTTTATCACAGTTACTTATCAAATGCCTCCCCCCAAAAAAAACATGTTTGGGTCATCCCCAGTATTTTACAACACCCCTATTCTCCTCATTTATCATACTTAGTATATGTATAATGCTTTCTCTTTCTATATTTAACACCATATTACAATCCCATCCACCAGTCCATAAACCTCTTTTATCATAAACTTCTACAATGTCCAGTTCTTCTTTACATACTGTTGGATTCAATTAGGACTACACAGTGGTTTTCCACCATGTGCGTGTCACGGCACGATGTGCATACAGGAGTGGAAACTTTTAAATTCAGTAAGCTCCATGTATCGGCGTGCACCCCCACACATACAAGGTAAACACAGTGGCATACTAATTACAGCATAAGCAGCTGAATTGCATGCTAATCAACCGATCCATCATGGTGGAGCGATTCAGCAAGCTATAAAGCAGCTGTGTAGACTCCATGCCAGTGTTCCCCATGAATTCCAAAACTTTTAGAATACAGCCATGGAAAAGAGTCTAAAAGGACAGAATAAAAAGTAAAATGTATGAGATTTGTACAGAACTGACCTTAACATGTGACAGTAGGCTAGATGCAACAAAAAGAGAGTAACAATATCAGCATAAAATACTTTTTTGTGCAATAACATAAATGCAGCTTTGCTCTCCCACGTCCAAATGAACAGTACACTGGTAAGTAATACAGGCAGAAGTATAAAAGTATGTGTTAATCAAAAGTATTATAAAAACCATTAAACAGACTATTCATAGTTACATGTCAGCATATGCAATATGTAGCTGACAAAATGCAGGCATATCATCTTGAAATCAGTACTCCTCTGTGTTCAGCACATAAACAATTCAGCTCCTCTTCAGTTTCTTAGCTGCACAGTTGCCTTCTGGTGTAACTTCAGCGCTGTCAGCATGGCAAAGATGCAAATGAGGTCTGAACTTACTAGAATAGCTGAATCCCCAAAAAATTGGATCTCTGTAAGTATGTAAACATAGTGCAGGCACTCCTTCAGTGTTTGTGTTTAATGGATGGCAACTGTGAATGCTTACATTAGGTAGGTATGTCAGGTTAGACTTACAAAATGTTACATGTATGTCTGTCAATGTTGGGAATACAAGTAAGGAGCACACAGTTCACAGGCTCTGTTTCATTTACATCCGACCTCCTCTTCATTTTTGTATAAAATGTGTTTTCTCTGTCAGTTTTTTTATTATTATTTTATTATGTTTTTGGTCATTGTTTGCATGATGCGGCACTTGGCTCAATCATGGGCAATGGAGGAATAATGGAAGGTTTGGCAATGCCTATCTTGTTTGTGTGGCATTGGGTGACAGGCAAAAGGGAGACCTTAAGAATGACTAGTACATAAGGGAATGCCAAATAACTCTTCCAGTGGCAACATTGCTAAACTCTAACAGTTAGTACTGTGTCTGTGGAATACACCTGCTACTTAACTGACTCTGTGACAGCATGTGTTAATGCAGTAATACATTCCTTTCTGTGGCCAGATGGTACTGTCTTTGAAAACAAATGTAGATGTGTTTTTGTGGTGCTCTGTATATTCTAATTGTGTTTTTGTGGAGATTTTCTCCACGGGCCTCCATTGAAAATCGGCTCTACTTGGCCCAGTGGACTTTCCTAGTAAACAAATGTCAATAAGTAAATAAATAATAATTTTAACTACTTTTTCTTTATCATTGGTGCATGTTGGTGTGCGATGCACACCATCGCGCAATAATGCATTAAAGAAAAGAAATGGGAAAGAAAGCCAGTGGTGAAATGAGGAACAAGCAGGGGGAAGAACAAATGGAAAGCAATACAGGAATGTGCATGAGGGATGGAGGAAAGAACCATAGCTATCCATTTCTTTAACAGTAAAAACTATATGCAGAATATCAGCTTAATATGGACTGTCACCTCCATTGAGAGGAGTGACCACAACACAATCATGTTGTATAGGCACTTGGACTGAATAAAGTGTGTCAAGAAGACACATGTGAAATAGAGAACTATATATGGGAAGATTTTTTTTGGACATGTGCCCTTTTTTTTGGAGAGAGAGAGGAATGTTGAGGAAGGGATGTAGGTATGTCTGGGTCTGGTAAGTTGTGTAGGTGAGGAAGCAATTACAGACATCAAGACACACAAGACAAGACACAGGGACAGTGATGGACACAAGAGGACAGTGGACACCATAGATAGGGTGAGGGTGGGGGCATCCAGGACCCATAGATGTCAATCTGTTTAACTGTGAAAATCAAGTCCTCACCCACAGACTGTCATCACTGTCACCTCACTCCACCACTGGCTGAAGCTCTCAATGTCTCCTTCTCCTACTGATCCTACATAAAATGAGGGAGAGAAACCCCTCCATCTGGCATAGGTGTGCACCAAAAGTGTTGCGTACAAATGTATGCACCATCCCTGGCAGTTCAACATGGGTGATAAACTCATCACACCTGCCACTGCTCCCAGAAGGAACCACTGGCCCATCCTGCAGGGCAGAACTACCTGAGGAGCAGGTACTGCAGGGGCAGCAAAGGTGGTGCTTCCAGGTTGGCTTTAATCAGGGGCGGCTTGTGGCATCGGGCTGCCGGACTGCAGCCCCCTCAAAATAAAAAATAGAAAGAAAAATGAAAAATAAAAAAAAATTAATTTTTTGAAATTCGCGGACTTCGCGCATGCGCAGTAGTCCCGACTACTGTCGGTCTATGCACATGCTCAAGGCAGTCCGGCAGTCCCCATAGGGGGACACAAGGAGACGTCTGTGCACTTTTACAGTGCACAGACTCGCCAGGATTATGGGTCGCGTCCGGACTGCAAGAGCAGCAGCAGGACTCGGGACGGAGCATTAGGATCTCGTCGGGCAGGAGCATTAGGATCTTGCGGGAAGGATGTACGTTAGCTGGATATATTCCGGTAAGGTGCCTTTTAATTTACAATGTTTATTTGTGTGTGTATGGTGCTTATGCTTTACTGGAGAGAGAGTGTGTGTGTGTGTGTGTGTGTGTGAAAATGCCCCAGGTGGTGTGGTAGGGAATACCTCAGGCTTGAACCCTGTACCCTGTATGCAGGTGTTAAAGACTTGAGTTCCCTACCCACCACCATTTGTAAAAAATTTCAGATTTTTGCCTCATATTCGATCTGATCTGTTCCTCATAATATCTGTGGTTTGTAAATGTTGTAATGCTTGATATTTGATGGTGTAGTAGTAGCATTGTTGCCTCACAGCTGCAGGTTCTTGGGTTTGATTCTTGGCTGGGGTTCCTTCTTTGTGGGGTCTGTATCTTCTCCCTGTGTTTGTGTGGGTTTGCTTTTGTGTCCTCCCATGTTACAAAGACATGTCTGCATTATTTCTTCCTGGGCCTCTGCTGAAAATTGTTTATTTGTTCCAAGTCAGACTGTCCTGATTAAAAAAATGTTAAATAAAATTGACAGGCATTTGAATTTCAGACTTAAGGGTTTCTGAATGTTTAATTCCTTGCATATTTGATGGTGCAGTGGTAGTATTGTTGCCTCACAGCTATAGGTTTTCTGGTTTGATTCTTGGTTGGGGTGGCTTCTGTGTGGAGTCTGCATCTCCTCCATGTGTTTGTGTGGATTTGCTCTGGTGCCCTGCCATTTTACAAAGACATGTCTGCAGTTTTAATCCCTGCTGAAAATTGGTTTTGTTCTGTCCGCAGTAAAATTGACAGGCATTTGAATTTCAGACTTCAGGTTTCTGAATGTTTAATTCCTTGCATAATTGATGGTGCGGTGGTAGTATTGTTGCCTCACAGCTATAGGTTTTCTGGTTTGATTCTTGGTTGGGGTGGCTTCTGTGTGGAGTCTGCATCTCCTGCCTGTGTTTGTGTGGATTTGCTCTGGTGCCCTGCCATTTTACAAAGATGTGTCTGCAGTTTTAATCCCTGCATCTCTGCTGAAAATTGTTTTTGTTCTGTCCGCAGTAAAATTGACAGGCATTTGAATTTCAGACTTCAGGTTTCTGAATGTTTAATTCCTTGCATAATTGATGGTGCAGTGATAGTATTGTTGCCTCACAGCTATAGGTTTTCTGGTTTGATTCTTGGTTGGGGTGGCTTCTGTGTGGAGTGTGCATCTCTTGCCTGTGTTTGTGTGGATTTGCTCTGGTGCCCTGCCATTTTACAAAGATGTGTCTGCAGTTTTAATCCCTGCGTCTCTGCTGAAAATTGTTTTTGTTCTGTCCGCAGTAAAACTGACCGGCATTTGAATTTCCAACTTCATGTTCTTCAGAATACATAGTAGCACAACATTTTTTTTTTTAGCAATTTTCGAAGTTTATAAGATGAATATTTTAAATTTGTCCCTATTTTTGGGACTGTATTCCCCCATTATTGGCTTCGTCCAGGTTTTTGTGCTAAGGTTGACAGCTATGGCAAGAACTGAATTCACTGAATATGTTTGAGGGCTGTATTCCCTCATTACTGGGTTTGTCCAGGTGTTTTGTACTAAGAGGTTGACAGCTATGGTGAGAACTGAATTCACTAAATGATAGCAATTTAAGTTTCAGTCTTCCTCTCTTTTACAAAGCAGCTGATGTGGCGTAGTGGTATGTTACTCTGACTGATTTTTGCTCAGGGACCTTGGCAGTAAAATATATGGTGGCAACACAACATTTTATTCTAGCAACTTTCCAAGATTATACAAGCAATGTTTAATGTGGCCCTGTTTTTGGGCTTTTGACCCCCCCCCCCCCCAATACATTTTGTCTTTTTCCAGTTTTCTTGAGCTGCGAAGTTGAGATGCAGTTGAGTATTGAGTAGATTTTACAAGGAACTGGGAGCTGCAGAGGAATAGAAGTTTAGTGCTTTGCCAAGTTAATACTATAGCACAACAGGCTGTGTACTTGCTTTTGATGCAGAAGGTTGTGGGTTCTACTCCCACAAGGGGTAGATGCTGCTGTACTGAGAATGTTCTCCTTGGTGAAGATACTAACTATGAGTTCGTTATCAGTTTGCCATCCATTTCCTCTTGCAATATTATTACTAGCTTATCATTTTTTTAATGTAATATAGGCAATTTATTCCTGAGGGGCAACAGACACTTTATTTTTCGATGAAACCATGAAATATAAAGGTGATTGCTAGCAGCAACCGCTTCATTAGTTACAGATTTCTTTAATGTGGAATTATTTAGACGACTGACTTCAGAGATTGTGCATATTTACTGATAATGGACTGTAGAATTGTGCATATTTACTGATAAAGGTGGACTGTAGAATTGTGCATATTTACTGATAATGGTGGACTGTGGAATTGTGCATATTTACTAATAATGGTGGACTGTAGAATTGTGTATATTTACTAATAATGGTGGACTGTGGAAGTCTGAGTAGACTTTTATGATAAATGTTCTCAACTGGGCAGTTTTGCCATTATGGGTGCATATGGTTTGTTTCATTGCTTACTGGAAAAAATGTTCAAAACAAATTTAAAACACCCTGTAACAAGTGTACTGTATTGTACAAGGAATATAATTTTAGTACAATGAGGAAGGTGTATCAAAGAGCACATGTATGTTTCATATGCAAGGAGCCTATGATTCGAAAACAGCCCAAAATTAATCTTTATCTGCCACTGGCAAAATGTATTTTCTTTGAATGTGGGTTTCAATGCTGTTTCAATGAATGTGAGTTTCAAGGGCAGAGAAGTTTTAATGCTAAGTTTTCATTGTGAGACTGCATTGCTTTGTTTAACAGATGACTTAGTGTTTGTGCTGTAAAATACAAAATAAAACTTTCAAATGAAGTCCAACTCATCATAGAAGTAAAGCAGTATGCACATTAGTGTTTATGGTAAATGGAGTGAAATAGCCAAGTATAATGGTTCATTGGAATGGCTGCAGAGGCTCCATTCAACCATTATTTTGTCAGGGGGGAAGGGCAGCAAACTCAGAGAGGCCCAGCTGAACTATACCTCCCAACTGTCCAGATTTTCAAAGAATGAATAGATTTTTGCTTCTTATTTTTGGTTTGTTGTTCATAAAATTTGTAGTTTTAATTCCTAAATGATTTGCCACAAGTCACTCTAAGTTTCAGACTTCATAACCTTCAGAAAAATGCATGTTAAAGTAAGAGCTGTTCTATCAACTGTCTCAATTTATGCAAGAGCAATTTTTAGTACTGTTTATATGTGCCCCCAATATATTTGGCCTTGTTCAGATTTACTGCATTAACAGGTTGAGAGGTACATGCAAATAAATTGCTTTATAGAATTAGGCATAGCCAACCTCTCAACTGTCCCCAATTTTTGGCTCAAAATGTTGCTCTTCCCCCTTATAATCCCTCCGCAAAATAGCAATTTTGGAAGAAAACATGGAGGGTTTACAATTAAGAAATAACTGTAATAATCAAAGTTATAGATTACTTGAAATGCATGTAGATTCTTTTATATTTTGTCAGCTGCTCAAGGTAGCAGTACTAATATTAAAGTGTCCCTTCTTTGACAGGTAGCAGCTGTATTGTGTGTCTATTTTATATTTTTGCATCATGTTTTTATCCATTTTTCATAAAATTGTATTTTTTGGCAAATTAGTAACATCACTAAAGACTGAAGTTAGAAAATGACAGACATATGAGTTTCAGATTTTATACCCTTCAGAAAATTCATACTAATGCAAGACCTATTCTATTATCTTTCTAAGTTTATTAGAGCAATATTTAAAAATTGTCCTTATTGTTGGGCCTTTGTCCCACTTCTGTGTATGGCTTTGTCCAGATTTCTTGCTCTTGAGGTTGAGAGGTATGACAAATGTGTCAGGGCCATCACAGTCAGCCAGAGAGATTTCAAATTGTGACATGCTTGTTGCACCCCACTCCCCCATGTAGTGACTCTGGATGTGTCCAAGCAAGGCAAGGAGTAGTTGTATCTACCTTGGATGGGGAGGACACACTGCATAAGTACTACAGTGGCTTTTCATCTGTCCTTGATTTTGCAGAATGGTCTGGTTTCTGTCATATTTTTGTACTGTTGATTTATGCTTATTACTCAAAGTGCCTGTTGCTCTGTGTTTTTAAGTAGCAATGCTTTAATGACCATAAGGTAAGCTTGTCTGAGATCGTAAGATGCAAGTAAGCTTTAATAAGCATACTGTTAAAGAATTGCCAACATTGAAAGCCTTTCTGTTGTTGCCATGCAGAGAATACTTGACTAGATAATGTATAAGCCTTGGGTATTAAAGGACTGGATTCCATTATTTTAAAAAGCTCATTACACTTGTTGGAGACTTCCAGTCATCTCTACAGACTTTACCCGTAAACTAAACAAAATGCCAATCATGTGTGGTCCATAACCTGTACAGTAATCCTTTAAGCAATGTATCTTGAGCTTGTTTCTTGTTGCTTTTCATTTTTTACTTTTATCATGTTTTCCCCATGAAACAAGTTGTCAGGCAGCAGGTCTTTTTTGGATAAGAAACATTTTTACAAGTGGGGGCATCACATAGATTTCTACTTTCAGCATGTTACTTGGTACTTTAATAAAGCTGAATATATTATAATTAGGACTGCAGTGCAAGGAGAAGTGGTTTGAGTTGAGTGCTTCTGGTTTTTCTTATACTTGATTTTGACTGGCATTCCAGTAATGTATTTAAAAAGTAATTTATTTTTTCATGCCTCACAACCTTTTGTTTCCATCTAGATATTAAGTAAGCTGTCATGCAGCCAATGCATTGAAATATTTTTATTCTTCTACACTTATTTTTGTCTTGATTGGACTTTCAGAATGATGGTTTGCCACCCAGGGCAGCGTATTTAATTAAAGTTAGTTTTTTGTGGTTTTGTGCATAGCTCCTCCCCTTTCTGGTTGACCACACCCCCCCTTGACCCCACCCATTCAGCTGTCTCCTGCAGCCCCCCTGTGATTTGAAGTCAACAGCCGCCACTGGCTTCAATATGTTCTGGGCAACTGTGCCGGGACCAATGGAGTGTGGCAGGTGGATCCTGTTGGGCAGGCCTACCCCATTTTTTGCTGTGGAGCATTTTGTGATCTGGTGATGTGGTTCATATTGATAACATGGATACATTTTGACAACACATAATAAAATAAAATAACAAAAAAAGTTGATAAGGGTTTGGATGAGAGGAAAAAAAAGAGGTAAGATTAGTACCTTCATATGTAACATACATTGCATTACACTTAAGGCTACCACCCTCAGTAGACAACATATTACTTTTAAGACTAGCAGCACCTAACAGAAGCACACTATACTACAGATTGTAGCAATTACTCCTTTACATGTTCCTATAGTGCACATATGTGTGCTCCAATTATCCAGATTAGCGTTTACAGACAGGCATGTGCACGACTGGTATAGAGCTTTTACTTTAAACCTTTAAGTTACATATAATTGAAGAACTAACTATAATTTGGAAGTATGGTATTTATGGTATAAAGTCTAATATTGTACTCTTGGTTTGTGCTACTGACTAATGCATGCATACTTGCTTTTACAGTTAGAATATGTATGTTCAATTTGATATAACTATAAAAAATACCAAACAAGCTATCTTTGTTTGTGTTAAAGACTAATGCATGCATACTTACTTCTGCAGTTCAGTTATGCATCCTTAGTTTGATACAACTCTATAAAATACCAAAAACGCTATCTTCAGCTTTTAATGCTACAATAATTCTACTCTTCTGCTACATACATAACACATGCCTCCCTCATCCTTACCAATCTAGTGGCATGGATTCTAACATGGCAGTCTCTTTTCATGGCAGCTGTGGAAAAAAACAGAACAGAATACCTTTATGAATACCGATCTTGCCTGTATTCAACTTTTAAGCCTTGCAAGTACTCTCTATAGTTGATACTTACACATGTGTGGGATGTTCTCTGTCTTGCATTCCTTGATCCAAGCATGAAGGGTACCCCTCTTCCTCCTCCAGAGGGCATTGTACTGCTGCCTACATTGTTCACCAGTGCAGTAGATACTGGTTGTACTTTTCACAGCCCAAGCCAAAGTATTTCATGCCTCTGACTTATACTAGCACCCAAAATAGTCCCACTCCAGCAACCTGGCACTCTAGTTTTCAATAGGATTCCAACAAAAATCTTGGTTTCATGGACACCCTATCTCAGAGCCCTAAATATGACATCCTCTCCACAAATGCCTGACATATCTATCATGAATCAAGAGCAATGGAGAATGATGGTTTCCCACCAATCCAAGTTATCACATTTACTGGGAATGTGCACACTGTTTGAAAATGTTGCGCACCACTCAGCATCGTGCAAACATGGTGCACCAGGGTATGAGATGGCAAGCGGTGTGCAACAGTGACAAGCAATGCAATTTCAAGGTTATCTGATGTGCATTCAGTTGTGTATGTGTGTTTGACAAATGTGAAAGTCATGGCAGTCCAGAGAAACAAAATATTCTCACAGGAGCATAGTCTACAGTATACCCACAGTCAGACATTTGATAGTAAATTTGATAATACATAGATAAATAAATTGATAAATAAATAACTGACACAATATTAGTGTCTCAGCTCTCATACATATGATTAATATCAGCTACGCTATGTGAAGTGTTAGAAGTGAGGGTGACTGTAACGGAAAGTGTAACAACAGTAAAAGTATATGGAATATGTTGTAGCCGAACCCAGGACAATGTGCATGACAGTTTTACACTAATACCTGTTGCCACAAGAGAATTGAAATAACAGATATTCATGTTTCATTTCATTGCTATAAACTGCAATGTCACAACAGTAAAACAATGTTTGCACATGCTGCACTAGAACCCAGGACCAACTGTATTCTAACCCTAACGTATACCTGCTGCCACAGTCAATAGCATTGACTGTGTCTGGTTTCTAATTTTGCCTGTCTACTTTTTGGGTGGTCTACTTATGCAGTAAAAAAGAGATAAATACTTGAAATGAGGAAAAGCAATCTATGACAAACACAGTAAAAAATGTTAGTACATCTGAATTTCAGCTCTCACTCCAATGCACCTTCAGGAAACAGGATGGGTGCCTTATCCCTCTTTGTCACACAAACAGCTTTGCAGCAAAGAACTGAAGTCATTCTTCACACAGCCAGCTGCAACAGAATGTACACTATGAAACCATAAACTTCTATTTGTACATTAAATTTATTATATTAGGATATTGTGATTATACAACCTGTTATGATTATTGCTTGCAAATATACAGATTACCTTTAGTGTTTCTTGGTCATTCTTCAGTTATCTGACCAGTACTCAGACACATGCAGTGTGTAAGCCATTCTATATCATTGGTCTTAAATTGTGGGAGGATATTAACTGGGAATAATATAATATGCAGTTGGCAGCAACTAAAGGGCAGGTTGGATGGCACAAACAAGCACAGAATGCTCTTTTGGGGCTAGCAAAGGTGAGTTACTGTTATGGCACATACAAGGATATACTGTTCTTTTGGGGGGAAGCTGAGTTACTGTTCTGGCACAAACAAGCATAGACTGTTGTTTTGGGGTGAGCAGAGATGAGTTACTGTTATGAGACAAACAAGAATGGACTGTTTTTTGGGAGGAGTCAAAGGTAAGTTACTGCTATGGCACAAACAAGGATATGTTGCTCTTGTTACTCTCCTTGTTTTGCATCCTGCCTGTTGTTTGATCTTGTGAGGGTTGTGAAGTCAGAAACTGCAGTGTGCATCATTACTTTCTAACTTCTCTCTTTAATGATTTTGTGTGGTGCAAAAACTGAGGGCATGCAGTAATCATCAGTACTTTTGAGAGGTATGACTGTGTGAATATTTGATGCCTGAGGCCTATTACTTACTAATAGACACATATACGTCAAATAAGTCTCTGGTGTCATGTGTTAAGGTAAGCTCTGTACAAATTTCCCATCATTTACTTGCTTACTGTTCCAAGTGATGAAATGCAAGGATATGCCATAATATTATTAAACAACACACTCCAGGTTCAAGACTTACCTTGTAAATGCAGTAGTTGCCACAGTGTTACTTCAGGGCTGACTCTGTCTGATGCCAGCATTACACAGCCAATATATTGGGAGGTAAAGATTGTGTAAGTTCCCTGGCATCAATATTAATAAATGCATGTGAGTAGAAAGAAGGTTTTAGGACCATAGCTGGTGAATGAGTGTGCTATGTGTTGACGCTTAGCCAATGCAAGACCATACTGAACACACCTATGTCTGCCTACACCCACAGCAGCTGATGGTTACCCCTCTAACACCTCATCTGCCTGTGACTGTGATGATCTTGCCATTGGTGGTGGAAGTGTATCCTTCCCATTGCTGATACTGCTACAGCTGTTTCCTCATGATTATGTTGTGTAGCATGTCACATACTGTGAAGATTTTTGTACATGTCCATGGAATGTACTGCACAACACTTCCAAATGTATATATAGGTACTTGATCTGTGACTTCAGCAGCCAAACACATGCTCTGTGTCATTTCTGGTTTGAGCATGTGCCTCATTATGGCATTCTTCTGTGGGTGTGTGTGTATTTCTGATAGGTGTCATCAGCCATGGTTCCAGTACATAGCCTGCATTCTCCAGTAAATGCCCCTGTAGGATATCCCCCTAACAAACACCTGGTACAGTTGGGAAGTGTGCCAGATATGTGAGTCATGGTAAGTGCCAGGGTTGCCAGCACACATGTTCAAGATGATTCTCTTGGCATTACACATGACTTGGCAGTTAATAGAGCAATAGCCCATTCTGTTAATGTACAACCTACCCTGTTTCCCAGGTGTCGCCTTCATTTCTACATGGGTACAATCTATGGCACCCAGTATGTATAACTGTTAAATATGTTTAGCCCTCTCCTCAGAGGTATTGGGAAAATATATGTGCTTACTGGCATGTTGAAGAATAGCATCCAGGAATTGGTAGATGATTCTGGATGCTGATGCCTGTGACACCCCCAGCATGTCCCCTGTTGGTCTCTGAAAACTGCCTGTAGCTAAGATTCTAAGGGCTACAAATAACTTAGTTTTCACTAGGATGGGTTTCCTTTGATTGGCTCTGAATCTGAGTTGAGGGTGGCAGAAGAAGCAGAGTTCCCTAAGTGTTTCCCTGTCCACCCTGTAGCATCTATGAAATGCAGACAAAGACCGATGCAATCCATTTATAATCTACACTATTTTAAAAAGGCAAATGTGTAGCTAGGCAAAATGATGTTGAGGAGGGTTGTATATGTTTGGAAGACAGCAAAAATGCTTGTGATAAGCTGAACATGGCCTGAAAACTCTTATCCTTCTTGGCCTAAGCCTATTGGCAGCAGCAGCACTGTCTTCAGTGAGTAGCACATACAAATGGATTAAAGCATCAGCAGCTGCTAACATTCTGTCTGTGTATACTTTCCCTGTTTGTACTCCAAACGTTTTGACATCAGCAGGAAAAACCAGCATGGAGTTTACGTGGATGCTTTATAGCTTGTTGAATAGCTCCACTGTGTTGGATTGGTTGATTAACATGCAATTCAACTGTTTACACTGTTATTAGCATCTATGAAACACAAAGACCGATGCAATTCATTAATAATCTACATCATTTTAAAAAGGCAAACGTAGCTAGGCAAAATGATGTTGAGGAGAACTGTATATGTTTGGAAGACTGCAAAAATGCTTTTTCTTCAGGATATATCTGTACAGAGGAGTACTGAACTTCAGCTTGTATGCTCCCATTTTGTCACCTACATACTGTACATGCTGGTATGTATTTAAGAATAATGTGAAGCAAAGGCTTTTACACTTTTATATGTATGCATTAGAAGTGTACTGATGGCATAGACATGTTTATCAAGCCATTTCAGAGGTACGCATGATTGACAATACATGAAAATGAAATGCTGTGTGATAAATATGGATGAATATTTCAGGGACAGATCCTTTGATAGCTCTTTTAGCATTTCAAAGATGTTTTGTTAGCAAAATGGGTCATTTGCTTATTCTTTTTTGGGGGGGTTGTGTGATAAATATGTATGAATGTTTCAGGGACAGGTCCTTTGATAGCACTTTTAGCATTTCAAAGATGTTTTGTTAGCAAAATGTGTCATTTGTCTGTTCTTTTGTGGGGAGAGCAAACATGAGCTACTGTTATGGCACAAACAGGAATGGACTGTTCTTTTTAGGGAGGGGACAAAGGTGAGTTACTGTTATGACACAAACAGGGATATGTTGCTCTTGTTACTCTCCTTGTTTTGCATCCTGCCTTTTGTTAGAATTTCACATCACTTACAAGTATGCCACTCAGGTGTGTCAATCCACATAGACCCAAGTTCACCGATAAGGAAAATCAAGTCATTGTGGAAGGGTTTTCACAACATAGTGCTGTTCTCCTGGAAGGGGGATGGGGAGATATGGAATACTGCAACAAATCATACAGAATGTGAATGGTGTGGGCAGCCATGGCAGAACATGCAAACAGGTGAGCCACAGGGCCACTGACATGATCACTACTGCACACAGTGAGCAGCTGCAGTGGACCATGCCCAAATGGCTATTGGGGAGAACCTCCTAGGGAACTACTACTAACCCCAATGAACAGCTCCTGACCAATATAAGAGATCCAGACACCTCCCAGGAGAGTTCAGGACAGCATGTACTGGATGTGAGTGCAACATCTTCTGAGACAGCAAGCACTTCCCAGGAGGAGCTTCTAGATAGGCTTTGTTATCTGAAGAATACTGTTGTATACTAAAACAATTGAAATGATTAAGTTAATTCTGTGTCACATGTCTTTTTTTGGGGGGGATTGAAGATTGCTACAGTTATAAGCTTAAGCTGAAGTTGTCAGCCATATCCTTATTGACATTAAACTTAATGCACATATAAAGGGGTAAATGTATTACTCGCTGTGTTACTGTTAATTGTGATGATGTTGGCCTTACCACTTGTTTAACTTCTTCCAGGACAATGTGGATGCCAGAGGAGTATCTCATCTGCAAAGGGTAAGACAAACATTTTTATGTCAGTACTGCTGAGCAATTTAAAGAAATATTGTAGTGTGTGATGTTGATCTCAGGCCTGTTGTGTGTATTGCTGTACTGTCTGTAATAACTGTCAGCATTGCTACTTTGTTAGCATATATTGCACTATACTAGTGCAGGTATTAATTTATTCACGTGTTTCTTTCTTTTTATCACAGGTGATCATGACAGTGGGAGTGTGGGCCCTTTTCCACCTGATGCCAGGGTATCAGCAGACTCTGATGATGATGGTGGCCAAAGTGAGGCACAGTCAGGAGGTGCAGAGGTTGAATCTGACACTGAGGTTGACATACAGCCATCTCCTGCATTTCCATTGGACACAGCGTAGGCCTACGCCAGGTCTATATTACAACATTAAAGTCTTAAAACTTTGAATGTTATAATATCAACCCCTATTCAGGGAATGCTTGAAATAGCGAAGTTGCAGCAGAACACCAAATATTTTCCTAGGTGTGTAGTGAACTTAGTGCTTATTCTATCTGCATTTGTGTTGTTGAACTGCTCATTGTACCTTTGACTTATATTGGCTTTAGAAAGTTAGACAGTTGATAGCATCATTATTTCACAGCCGTATAGTTATAGTGAATGCTCCTGTAAGGGTTGTGAAGTCAGAAACTGCAATGTATATGATTACTTTCTAACTTCTCTCTATAATGACCCCCATCCAACACCTTGTGCAAGTGATGCTAACTGTGCCATATCCCTGTTTTATATCTTTTGGATTCAGGGATACAAAAGTTGTGTTTGATGCTCAGGGTGTCTATCCAACTTTTTGTGCTTAGTATATCTGCTTTTGTGCTGTTGAACTGCTCGTTGTAAGTTTGACTTATATTGGCCTTGGAAAGTTAGACAGTTGATAGCAGCAACATTTCACAACTGTATAGTGAATGATCTGTTAAGATTGTGAAGTCAGGAACTCCAATGTGTATCATTACTTTTTAACTTCTCTCTTTAATGGTTTTCTGGGACAAACATATGGTGCACATCATAAGTCAAACTTTCATATTCATATCTTAGGACTGTATGACAGCACTGTAGTCGAACCTCATCAGAACAGTAATAATACAGTATAATGCTCTCTTTTTCATGTACCTCAACAGATACATGCAGCAGATGGAGACACCACAGGGCTTTCTCAGCAAGATAACACAGGACCTACAAACCATGCCATGATGTATATGGATAGATTAAAAGCCATGTCACTGTAATGTGTCTTGTATAGGATGAGGTGACATCTGCCTGGCCTCCAGGCCAGTGTCTGACCATGTCCTGGTGAGATGACTGCATATGCAAACATCTGATATAGCTGATGACATCAGCAGTGTCTGTTGAGAATATGATAAAACAGTGTCCCACATGCTATGGTAAAAGGCTGTCTCTAATCTCAAGCAATAGCATACACACACAAACACACACACACACACACACACACACACACACACACACACACACACGCACATACACACATGACTGCAGTGAGAATAGAACCCTACCTATCTAAATACACAGACTTCAGAACTCAATACTTAATGCTAGTGCCACTGCACAAGTCTGACTTTTGCAAGACTGCAGCTGAACGTATAGTACATGACATCAGCAGGACATGTGTGAGATAAGATGTTGGCAGGCCTGCCTAGGTTAATGGCTTCATAGATTTGTACGAGGCTACTACCATAATGGCACTAAGTTCATAGGTTCATAGGAGGTTACTAGGCTAATGGCCCTAGAGCCTTTTCAAGTCTAGCACAGTTTTACCATTATTCCCTCACAGACCAAGATACAAAGTCCATATTTGTGAATCTATGGTCAGCACTGGTTTCCCCTGTCTAAGAGTGGCATACTTGAACCCCCCCCCTCCCGGGTAATTTTACAGTTTCCCATCCAATTTTCCAAGTTACGCTTAAAATAACTGGTGTACTACTTTAACTTCTGCTAAAACATATACAAATATATTTATGTGAATATGGGCTTGTAGTTCATATAATACAGAATTATATTATGTACAAAACCAAATCAATAACAAAGCAATGTGAAAGTAGTCTGATTATGAGTTTCAAATATCATACAAAACCTAGATTTGTAATGAATAGAACCTCCCAGCCTCTGTTACATATTCATATGTTACATGAAATTAACAATCCTTAAATATATAACAGTACTGTGAAGTATTTAGATCATTTTAGACTAACTTTTAAAAAGCTTTAACTTTTATGATTACAAGGCCTGTTTTGAGTTCTAAATTCATTATATTACCTAATTCTTTTTAAAAGCATTATTTTTCCACTATAAATGATATGGATCAAATAGAGAGCATTGGCAAATTATTATTTCTAATTGCCTTGAGACATTTCTGTTCCTCTCAAGGTAAATCGGTTTCATGCTGTGAAGACTGTGGGTCATCTAGCAAAAGAAAGCAGCTGCCTAAAACTGACATGCTTAATTACTTTTCCACCGAATGAATATCTGTTAGTTTTCAAATGAAAGTCTGACAGAGTGGGATGTACTACTGCACCTTTCTGACACTGAGAAGCCATGTGAAAATGTTTTGTGACAGGACGTGAAAATTTCTACTTAGGCATTTAATCCAATAATGTCTGCTCCATTCTTCTGCAACCATTTTACCATAACTGCATTAAAATTATTTATAGACAACCTTAATAAACAAGAGGCAAGCAGCATCTGCTCTTGAATAACATTATAAAATGATAAAATGTGCCCCAGAAATGAATAAGGCATGCATTGTTAATCATGTATACAAGTGTTTATAGTTCTCGGCTGCAACAGAAAATGGTGACTACTGGACAAACTCTTCCCATGTTTCATCAATAATAATTAAATGCTGATGGCAATAAATATAATAATAATCATCATCATCTAACAAATAACATACTCACTTGTTCACTGACTTACTAGAAGTAAATTGTGTGTTAAATTTCTGGGTGGAGAATTCATTGGCCAGTTTTATTACCCTACTATGAAGTACAAGAATGGACAATCTATAGATATGAAAACTGTTGCTCTCTTAGACACTAATAGACACTAATAGTAGCTCATAATGTTTATGCATGTTCAAGTGTAGCCCACATATGTTGTCAAATGGGCACTGCACAGTGAGGCTAGGCTCCAGTTTTGGTTCTATGAATGAAATTAAGATTGACCTAATTTAGATTTCTTGGCTTGCACTACCCTTATTTTCTTTACATGTCAATGGTGTAACAGTTACAGAATCAATGATGATCTATAAATATACAAATAACTTTAAGGTACCCTGAATTATAGACCAGGTAAAAACAGCTCTGGTGGCATATGGGGATAAAGCCCTAACTGTGTCCCAGGAGACCCAAATTTAATTAGTATCTCAGGTGCATAATAGAGCTGGTAGGGGAGAATAGGAGTGAGTGCCTCATATCAGCTTTCCTACCCCATCCCACCCCATCAGAAGCAAGGTGTTTCTGACTTGTCACTTGAGTGACACCCAGTGGAAGTACCACAGTGCATAACATGCAGCCATCAGGCCACTGACAGAAGAGCCCACCACTGATGTCATTTGCAGAGGTGACTGATTTTCGGTTCCCCCTCTGTGATGGCCTATTTCCCATCATGATGTTCACTTCTTTGTGTGTCACTCTCCTTGGCATGTCTGTATTCCATTCCTCCCTTTTACCAGTTGTCTGCCCTATGTCTGTCTGAATATCTCCATTGTGCCCTCCTTTTTTCTGTCAGTAGATCATCTGTCTTTTATGTGTTATGTTTGTGTATTTACCCCTGCTGCCATTCCTTAGTTACCCATCTTCCTACCCACAACTTTTTCTTGCTTCCCCCTTTGCCATTCTTCTCAAAAAAATGAAAAACGATACCTGTTCCAAAAACATACCCCACACCTACTCCACTCTTCCATTCTCTTTTTCCTACTGTGTTCCTTTTCTTGCACTTTCTCCTTTTTAATTATCTATTCTCCTACTGCCCTTCCCATTTATAAAATAAAACTTGTTGGCACCATGCTGTGTAGCCCTTATATGGGCTCATTTCTGGGCTTGTTTTGCAGATAAATGATGCTTCAATGCATGTGTGAACACATAATGCACCAGGCATGCTATCTGCATACCAGTGCTCTCACGTTATGTGACCACAGTTCACTCACTTTTATGGTGACTGGCATCTTTGCAAATCCATGGCCTTGTTATGAGCACTTCTCCAAGCATGTCTATGCATGCTGTGCCCTACTTATGTATACCTAATTCTCACTGAGCCATGTCTCACTGCCTTGACTGCACTATTTGTCACAGAACAGTCACATTATGATTCTTTTTGAATGCAAAACCATATGAATTCCTTTTACTTCTTGTCTACAATTAGAAATCCTATAATTGTCCCCTTTTTGCGACAGTTATAGTTCTACTGGACTTTGGGAATTATTTGAGGTCACTAGTTGTATTTATTAGTTTGTAAAATAAGAAGACAGGAGTGAACATCTGACATATAAATGTGGCAAAAATATAGGGGTTAGAGAGTAATATTAATAATTTTGTTTTGTTTGCTCTATTAGCAAATCTGTCTCAATGGCTTCTGCTTACTAGTTAGGTCCCTTGATGCCTTTTGTAGGCTGAGCTGGGCTACTGGACATCACAACATAGCAAATAAAATTACTTCAAGCAGCTCCAGTTCTAACTATATCAAGGTTGTTGTTCTCAGTACCAAAAGTGTTAATAACAAATTGCCTGATTTGAAGCTCTCCTGCAAATTGAATGCATCTATATCTGTGTCATAACTGAGACTTGGTTTCATTGTAAAGATGACATCCTCTACCCTTTATCTAACATTTATTGTGCTTGCAAAACTGAGGGAAACTGCAGCAGTAAATCCATATTTGTCAGATAACATATAACCTCTAGACCGATTGTATATATATATATATATATATATATATATATATATATATATATATATATATATCATATATTTGTCAGAAACCATATTACCTCCAAGCAAATTTCCTGAAACTCACAAAGCAAACGCTTTGAATTTAAACCAACCTTACATAAATAAGAAATACATATATATCACTATAGCCTGCTGTAGGACACCATCCATGTCTCAAGGTGAAATTACTTAATGTACTTTCTGAAAAAAACATTAAGAAAAACCCTTTCTTGATGGATGATTAAATGGTACCTAAATATCTCAAAAATCTTGTGCACTCAGATTCCTGGACTTAATAAATTATAATTCCCTAGAACAAATTGTTTGTTTGTGTCTTTCGGCTTTTCCCGGTTAGGGGTCGACACAGCGGAACTCCGGTCTACTAATGATTGGCAGTAGATTTTTATGTACTGGTTTGCCGGGCTTAACCACAACCTTCAATGAAGGAACGCCCATTCACGCATGTCGCTACACAGAAGATGCTTTATCTGAGAATCGAACGGGCAACGTCTAACTGAGGTGACAATGCTACCGCAGCATCACCACCGCAATAATCTAGGGGTGAAACATTCTTGATCTTGTCCTTACCAACATAGCCCACATGTGAATTACAGCTGTGGTATCTCCATCTCAGCTTAAATCCGACAACAAACTAGTTATCTTCTCTTTTAAAGTCTGAAATACTCCTATGAACAATTCTAAATTTAAGGATTTACACAGACAAACCTACTCAAACTGTGATGAAATCTCAAAAATATATTGTGATATCACTAGACCCAGTTGCTATTTATGCAATGGTGTTATAATCCAACCTAAAAATGTGCACAGATCTAGCAGTCCCTACTAAAAGCTAATTTCCATCTATCAATCCATCTTCAACCCCTATTCCCATTTTCCAAATGGAGTCAGAGTGTCACTTCAACAGCGGCAATCATCTAAAACCAAATATACTGAGTAATTGAAAACAAACCACTCTTGTGGTCCTCCACTGTAAGTAAGCTTTAAAACTTAAGTAGAAACCTTCTAAAGTCCCACAATAAATCAAATTCTACCCATTTAAAGACTATCAAAAAGATTAACAGAAAACTAAGAGTTACAATCAGGAAGATCAAAGCCAGACATCAACTAAAACTAGTATCTGAAGCCAATGTTAATTATAAATCCTTTTCTTATTACAACAGAAAAAGAAATAACACTCAGCAATGTTTTTAACTAATCCAAACTGGCATCACCCACTCTGACCTGAAAGACATAGATAATTTACTTGCAGATAAATTAGTGACAACTTTACTCCAGAAATAGTCGTCAGAATTCTGCAATTCCCCGAATTCACTACACCCCAATAATATCATGAAGGAATATGTCCTAACTGTGCCCTCAAAAACCACAAATACTACTTTCATGGGTCTGTACAATCTATCTGAAAATATAATATACAGTGCCAAACATATCCTTTTGGAACCCTTCCTGAAGGTGTTTAACTACAGCTTAGCAACAGGGTATGTCCCTCAAGTATGAAGAACTTCTGTTGTGAAGTCATTTCATAAGGGGGAACCATACCACCGACCATGGTAACTATAGACCCATTACTCCAATTAGTTTAATTTACAAAGCCATGGAGCACATCTTCATGAACTGTGATGTCAAAAACTCCATACAGCTAGACCCTCAGCACACTGGTTTTGTCAAGAGGAAGTCATGTCTACATAATTTATTAAACTTCTATGAGAAGGTCACAGAAGCAGTGAGTACACCACTGGTTTGTAAGGATTAGTTCTAGACATACCTCTCGAACTTTTTTGCTCAAGAGTTTTGGATAATATCAAAAATAATAGGAGGGCAATGGTCCAATTTCAGGGATATTTTTTAAATATTTTTTTAATTAATTTTAACTGCAACAGAACAGCAGGATTTGCAGCAACACACAGTTTCAAAACAATAACAAGTATGAAAACTCTAATGTCCGGTATTGTTAATCGACTGTAATGCTTAGTGATTTACCAGAAAATCAAATGTTTTACAAGGGGACAGGGCAGAATTATGTGTCAAAATCAGGGACATTCTGCAGCATTATTGACAATTGAGAGGAATGATTCTATCTATATTGATTCTGCATCCAAGGCCGATCAAACAATACCACACAACTTGGAGATCAGAGAAGTGTATGCCAAAAAATGGGTCCCACTACTGAGCTTTAAGATGCACTACTAACTGCCATCTTACTTTCTGAGGAGGAGCTATCACTTTATGCTACTTCTATCTTTCTATACCTGTCAACCTCTTAGAGCACGAAATCTGGACAAAGCCAAATATAACAGGGGGACAAAGGCCCAAAAATAGGGACAATTTTTAAATATTGCTCTTACAAACTTAGAAAGTTGATAGAATAACCAATTTTGCATTAACATGCATTTTCTGAAGGCTGTGAAGTCTAAAACTCAAATCCCTGTCATGATTTTCTGACTTCAATTCTCAATGCTTTGCAATGATTTCCCAGAAAACCAAAATTTTATGAGGAACAGAACAAAAATATGAGGCAAAAATCTGGACATTCTGTGAAAAATTGTCTAGCTGAGAGGTATGTATCTTTCAGGTAATTTATGATTTACTTTATCATGTAAGGATGTGCATTAAGATTTCTTAAGAATATTTAAAATATCAGCACCACCGATGGTGTCAAATGCTATCACTGGATTCAGGGAAGCTGTGTGGACTGAATGACAACTACTCACTGCTTCTGCTATGTAGGATCAAATGGTTGTCAGAATACGAGGCAATTGCAACATTGCCTCAGAATGCCAATGTCAATCAGGTTGGATGGAGAAATGTTGGGAAACTCACTGTCTATTGTAGCAGGTTAAACTGTAATTCTGTTAGGGGGTGGGCAAGTTAGATCAGCTTTTGCTCAAGGGTTAGCAAGGGGACTTGTTCTACTGAGGATTAGGGATTAAAAAGTGGAGCAATGCTGCTCAGTGCTCATCTGATTTACCCGCAGTGCAGTAGTGCACAGCTGAGTTTCCCATAGTGTAGTAGTATGCAGCTGAGTTGCCCATAGTGCAGCAGTACGCAGCTGAGTTGCTCATAGTGCAGTAGTGCATAACTGAGTTGCCCGTAGTGCAGCAGTGCACAGCTGAGTTGCCCATAGTGCAGCAGTACCCACCTGAGTTGCCCATGGTGCAGTAGTGCGCAGCTGAGTTGCCCACAGTGCAGCAGTGCACAGCTGAGTTGCCCGCAGTGCAGCAGTGTGCAGCTGAGTTGCCCATAGTGCAGCAGTGAGCAGGTGAGTTACCCACAGTGCAGTAGAGAAGTAGGGAAAAAGTTGTATCTAGGCGTTTGTATCTATACAGGGCACTACTAATTGCCACTGTGCAGGGTGCAGTTACAAGCATATGTGAGGCTTAAATACAAGTGAATTTAAACTGTTTCAACACAAACTACCAGTAGGAAAGCTCCACACAGAGCCTTATTCCATCGGTTCCCAACTCAGATGGGTCCTAAGCTATACATGTCTGCCACAAGTGTGCATGGAAGACCTCTTAATGTAAGATGTCTAGTTTTATTGCCCAAGTGATACCAAACAGTCTAGATTCATCAAATCTGAATCTAGCCTATGCTATTTAAGACATAAGTTGCAATGATACAAATTGCAGAATGAATCAGTCACAGCAGCAAAAAAACAGTAAAAATGAAGTAGCATTTCAATAAAATACAGTTCACAAAATGCAGTATAGGCTTAAATTATACTTGTTTTTAGAAGATGTCAGTGGATGCCTTGGATTTCTGTTCAGATGCACTCCAGACTTCTGGCTAAGAACACCAAACTCTCAGCAGCTCCGGTAAACTGTGTGCAAACCCGCAAACTGAGTGCAAACAGTAAAAATGAAGCAGAAGTTCAATAAAATACAATCCACAAAGTGCAATACAAGCTTAAATTATACTTATTTTTAGAATATTCAAACTGCAAACCTGTTAAGAACTTTGCTAAGGCCAATTACCTTAAACTGACAGCTTATTAAACTTCCAAGCCCCTCCTAAACCAGATTACACTGAGACCTACTTTGAGTTGTATACAAAAGCACTCACTTCCCTGATACTACCCCATCACATATTTATTTATTTATTTCCAGTTTGATTACTAGGGTGGTCCACTGGGCTCAAGGAGCCTGTTTTCATTGGAGGCCCAAGTAGAAAAGCTCCAAAATTACAAAATTAGAATAAAAAATTAAAAATAAATCATAGCATTATATAATATTTTAAACAAAATGTAAAAAGATACAGTGAGATATAGCAAAAATACAGTGCATTAATAAAGATAGAAAACTTGAGGATAGTTCATGATATACATGCATGGTAAGTAGGATAGCTATTGGAAAGTTTAAAGAGTAGTAGGAAATATATACTCAAAATGAGGAGAAAGGAGAGAGAGGCAGTTGAGTAGTAGAGAAAGAGGCAATTGTTCATTGGAAAATTATTCAGGTGTGATAAGAGATAAGAAGATATACAGAGGAGAAAGAGGCTAATATTTAGTAGAAAAGTATTGGACACATTATTTAGATAGTTAGTGTCATTTGTTAGTCAATTTTATATAGACTTAGAGGGAAGAAGTATAAAGGGAGGGAGAGTAGAGAAAATAAGATTATGCACAGTATTTACATTATGTACATTAAAGGTTTATAAATTATGTTAGAATTGGTGAGGGGAAGATGTTGGGAAAGAACAGCATGAAGTAGAAGTACTTAGCGAAGTACTAGTAGGAGTGAGTTTAGTAGGATTACGGGGGTAGAGAGCAATTACATTTCCGATTATGGGAGAGATGGGAATGGAGCTGGGATTTGAAGTGTTCAAAGTTTTTAGAGATTCTCAGAGAGGGTTGAAGAGAGTTTCATTTTTTTGCTATGGAGTAGGATAGCAGTGACTGGCCAGAGGGACGTTTTGGTTTGTAAATAGAGAGTTGATTTTGTTGGGTAGATCTTAGGGGTCTGTGAGGAGTATAAGATGGTAGGATATTTGTTTGAGCAGGGCATGCAGTAAGTTTAAAGATTAATTTGTGGGCTGTAATGAGTTGGAGGTAGTCAAGGTAGTTGGGAAGCTCTAGCCATTTTAGCATGTGTAGAGAGGTGCAATGGAGGGAGGAGTGTTTAGATTTAGTAGCAAATTTGGAGATTTTGTTGTAACAGATTTCTAGTTTTGAAGAGATGGAAGAAGCAAGATTGGTTTGTAGGGGGGCACCGTATAATAGTGATGTTAGTAAGTAGGTGGTGGAAAGAGTTTGCCTTTTAGAGGGAGAGAGGAAGGGAGAGTTTCTATATAGAATACCAAGTTTTTGATGGGTTTTTTAATATTTAATTGGACATGAGTATCGAATTTCAGGTGTTCATCAATGGTAACACCGAGAAGTTTAGCGAAGGGGACAACTTCTATAGAAGAGTTGGCATGACTGATAATATTGAAAGATTGTTTGTCAAGGGGAAGTGTTTTTGAGGGAGAGAAAAGTAGGATTTTGGATTTATTTGCATTATGGGAGAGGTGGTTTTGAAGCATCCAGTTCTCAGTAGTTGTAAAGGCAGATTGGGTAAGTGCTTGGAGAGCAGGAAGATTAGGAGCAGAGCAGATTAAAGTAGAGTCATCAGCATACTGCACTATTTTAGTGTCGGGAATGGCAGCATGGAAATCATTGATAAATACATTGAAGAGCATTGGACCGAGTATCGAACCCTGGGGAACCCCGGTTGGGGTTGGAAGGAAGGTTGAGGTACCTGTTTGCCATTTCACGGCCTGAGATCTGTCAGAAAGATAACTCTTAAACCAGGTAAGGGAGTTTTGAGAGAGATTGAGGTTAGAGAGGTGAGTTAGAAGGTGGGAGTGAGAGACAGTGTTGAATGCCTTGGAGAGATCTAGAAGGACAGTCAATACAACTTCTCCAGAGTCACGAGCGTGGTTTACTATGTCTAAAAATAAGAGGAGAGCAGTTATTGTACTATGGCCAGGGCGGAAGCCATGTTGAGTAAGGGTGAGGAGGTGGTTATTGATAAGGAAGGGCATAAGTTGGAGGTGGATGCATTTTTCAAGAACTTTTGGGATTGGGGAGAGAATGGCTATTGCATGGAAATTAGAGATGTTATTGTTTTTGCCTCCTTTGTGAAGAGGTAGGATAAAGGCAGCATGCCACAATTTGGGGACATAACATTCATGAATGGATCGGTTAATGAGAATGCTAATGGGGATGGCGATACCATCTGCAACAAGCTTTAGAAAGAGTGAGGGGATATTGTCAGGGGCATTAGAGCATGGCTTGAGTCTGGAGAGAAGCTTTTTGATATAAGAGGTAGAGATGGGTTTGATGAAAAGTGGGGGTAGGGTTGGGAGAGGGAGAATGAGTAGAGGAAGGGAAGGAGGGATTGAGTGGAGGGGAGGAGATGTGATTGGGGAAGGTGTTAGTGAGTTCAGCTATGAGGTTGGTAAAGAAGGAGTTGAATAGAGTGGCAATTTCTGTGTCTGTTTTATTATTATCAGGACAAGGATTGTTTTTTTTTACCCGGCTGCAGAAGAGAGTTGATGGAGTTCCAGAATTGTTTTGGTTTTTTTGAATGGGTAGACTGTAGTTTAGTGTAATAGGATTTTTTGTCTTTTGTAATATGTTTTTGGTTAGGTTACAGAGTTGCTTATATTTCAGGAGGGTGTCAGAGAGTTTCTTCTGGTTGTAAAGTTTCCAGGTCTTGTCTCTTTGTTGCATAAATGTTTTAGTGTCTTTAGTTAGCCATGGGGTGGAGTTGGGTTTTATTCACCTTGTTCTAGGTGGAGCTTGGGAATTTAGAATGTCTAGGAAGGTTGTATTAAAGAAATCTACGGCTTTATCTAGGGGAAGATATTTTAGATTGTCCCAGTTTGTTAGTTTAAGTGTTTCTGAGAATATAGAAGGGTTAAAGTTTTTGAGATTACGAGTATAGGTATATTGGTGTTGGTGTGTATGTGTGGGGGGGTTGCTCTGAGAATGAAAGCTGGAAGATGGTCACTCATGGTGTCTGGTAAGATACCAGAGTGTGATATCTTGTTAGGGTGAGAGACTAAGATCCAGTCCAGAGTGGACCCTGGGGGGCTGATTCTATTAGATCTGGTAATGCCATTTGTTAGTTGAGTGAAGTTGAGTAGATTGATAGATAAGGAGGGATTATTGTTATTAATTTTGTTCCAATCTATGTTCACATCACCTAATACGTAAGTCTCAAGTTTAATATTAGTTGAGGCCCATAGCAGAATGTTTTCAAGAGTAGAGATATTATTTCCAGGGGGCATATAGATGGCCATAATGCAAATACTGTTATAGTTATTCATTTTGAGTATTCCCATGCCTAGTTCAGCATTGTTAAATTGAGGAATGGGGTTTTGGTAAGGACTGAGGTTAAGTAAGCTATTATAGATTAAGGCTACTCCTCCTCCTTTTTTGTTTTGGCGGTCACATCTGAGTGCTTGAAAGACAGGGGGAAGGATCTCAGAGTCAGTAATGTGGGGTTTTAGCCATGTCTCTGAGACTACTACTATATCAGGTAGAGTATGGTTAAGCCAGACATGGAAGAGAGCAATTTTGTTTTTTAAACTCTGGGTATTGATTGTAACTAGCTTAAGGAATTTGTGGTTGGAAGTATTGGGTGAGGTAAGGGGAGAAAAGTTAGTACTAGTCTGAGGTCCAGGGTTGGGGTGGATGTCTCCTGCTAGGAAAAGCAGGTTAGAGGAAGAAGGGAACTGGATCTTTGAATTACTACTAGTAGTTTGTGGGAAGAACAGTTTTGCTTTAGGAGTATGATATTTAATTGAGTTTAAAATAGTAAAGTGGTTTGGTTGAATTTGACAGGGGGATATGGGGTGAAAGTGGAATGTGAAGGGTGGAAAAGGTGGAAGACAGTGGAGGTGGGGAGGGAGAGGAGGGAGGAAGTTTGTAAGAAGAATAGGAGGTAGCAGAGTAATAATAGAGGAGATGAGAAAAGTCTGTGGAAGTGGAGATGTCATCATTGATTGAATTAAGTATAAAGGGAAGTTTCAGGATGTTGTGGGGAGTGGTTTAGGGTAAAGAGGGAGGAGTGTGACTGAGAGAATAGGAAGATATAGGATGGCGAGAGGGGAGGGAATAGTTAATTGAATGGAATTTGGGAGGGGAGGTGTAGTGATGAGATTGGTTGGAGAAGTGGGGGAAGAGAGATTGGGTAAGAATTAATGAAAGTGTACTGGGGTAGGTGGATTATGGGGGTAGGGTAAGGGAGCAGAGTGAGCCTGCAGGGCGAACGGAGCAGGGCAGACCCAAAGGAAGGACACAGCAGGAAAAAAACAATCAGTATAGTAGAAGGTAAGAACAGGGGAAGGTAAGTAAGGAAGGCAGAGGTTGTGGGTGTAAGGAAGGGAAAATTGAGAGGCTGTAGGGAGAGTAAGGGCTAGTATAGGGCTAGAGATGAAGAAGAGGAGGGCGAGGTACTATGGTTTATAAATTATAGTATGGGGAAAGTAGTGAGATAAGTGAATTAGAGGTGGGTAAAGACAGCCATCTAGTGGTCGAAACCTGTCATTACAATGAGTGGAGACCACCATAGAAGGTTGGAAGAAAAAAAAGAATTCAGAAGGGAAAGGCTCGAAAGAGTTAGAAATACTAGAAAGGCTGGGAATGACTTTGGTAAGGAGGGTACGAAGTACAAGAAAGCAAGCAGGGGGTGTGTGGCTGCTGGCTGTTATGGCGGTTTAAACTAGACACCTAGCAAGTATCACAACACTAACACATACATGTAGAAGAAGATAGAACCTTATTTAACATACAATCTTAGTTTATCTTGGATTTCAGTCCAGGGGAATACTCTGGTTACTCAGGTGAGGAGATACACAAGCAGGATAAGGTAAGTGAATATAGTTGGTCTTTGAAGTCCAGCAGGGCACAACCGGAAGTAGAAAAAGTAGGTAAAAGTAGTTTGCACAACTGGAGAAAAATAAAGGAAGAAGAAAGTTATAATGGATACTAGGTATATAACAGGAGAGAAGTATGTTAGTCAGCAAAATTAAGAGTAAAAACACATTAGCTAGTCCAATAACATAAACATATCAACATCAGGTGTAGTGTCTTCTGAAACTAGGCACAAGAACTTTTCCCCCTTTTTTTTAAAGAACTAAATAAAAGCAGCTATATTTAAAACATTGCAGCTAGGACAAATCAATTATATAGTAAAATAACATAGCTAGAATTAAGCTAATAAACTGTTATGGCGGTTTAAATTAGACACTTAAAAGTTAAACTACAGGCTAATACACTCAAGTAAAAAAAAAAAAAACTCTTTTTTTCCATACTTTCCTAAGAGTTTGTTTCAGTGATCAGATTTTGCTGCCTCACAACAACCCCCCTCTCCCTTCCCACAAAACATCGGCTAGAATCCGCCACATTGCCAAAGCACTCAGGTCACTCAACAGCAGGTACAAGTATGACTCAGTCATTGCCTATGAACCTAAAAATGTAGCAGCTAGAGTCAAAACATTGTAGCCAGAGTTAGAGTACAGTAAAAACATTTTAGCTATATTTCAACGTCAGGCGATATTCCATCAAGAGACTAGGCACAAAACAGAAAGCACGAGCATGTATTCCTTTAGAATAAACACATCGCAAATAAACTTACAATATTGCATCTAAGGAGAAGCGCATGAATACATGACTCTGTTTCACAGTGTGTATAGAAATAGTATCAGGCTAAGTGAGGCAGGTAACCTCAAAAGAACAACCAAGTGTGCCCACAGTTAGGAGATAAATAAAACAGCAGGTTACACTTATATGGTAGAGGTACAATGTTCACTAGTGCAGGAGGATTTATGAGTAGAAACAGAACGATTACATTGGCTCTATTGCAACTAAGCGCATCCTGCCATAAATGTCGGTATGAAGGGTGTTACTAAGCTGACTATCAGCATTAGGCCCAGGAACACATGGGCAGGTCTAGCATGTGAACAATTCTAACTGGCAAGCGCAGGGTAAAGCTATTGCATCGGCTATTTACTTGTAGCTTAGAGTCGTGTTTCTTAGGTTAGACCATTCGGTTATATATTTCTTTTTCTTTTTGTCAGAGTGGTAATCCGCAGATCTAGCACATGAACAATTCTAACTGGCAAGCGCAGGGTAAAGCTATCACATTGCCTATGTACTTCTAGTTTAGAATCGTGTTTGTTAGGTAAGACCAATTAGGTTATATATTTCT